>NC_091458.1:12970654-13270654 GCF_027789765.1 Dendropsophus ebraccatus
CTTGCTCAGATTCTCGTGGGAGGAGGACACACAGAGCGGAATTTCTTGCTGTACTGAAGCCAGGGCCTGGCTCTTCCAGGACCCCTGTCCGGGACTGTTCAGTGTCTAGTCTAGTGAGTTAGTGAGTCAAGACACATGTATGAAGCAGCCAGAGACACTGTTTTCCTAGTCTATCAACTATTTCTACGATGCACTGCTAGACACCACAAGAGTGAGAAAGTCGGGGATTAACCCAGCCCACGCCGAGAACCACTCTAAAAAGTGCAGTGCTAGCCTGGATAGAACAGAGCAACCAGAGGGTCTATGTATCCTATCTTGTGGTGCAGGTGAAATCGGGAAGGCTCGGACACTTAGCTTTACCAAGGCAACCACAACTGGGGCTTGTCACCCTAGTAGGATGGGTAACTTGACACTGTAGGGCAGAAGGTGGTCAGACAACAGTCTAATCACAGGCACAAGTATCTCTCAAGTATTCTTCTCTAAAGTTCCAGCAGAGAACACCACTACCTTGGGTTGGGACTCCCTTGACACGATCCTCTCCTCTTCTCTGCACTGCTCAACTCTAAACTATACAAGCACCGCTACCACTACCTCTCTTATATTTAGCACTTACGAGTATCTCTCAGCACAGATCCAGTGAAACATTAAAGCATGTATCAAGATAAGCTATTTACTGCCAAAGCATTTATATTATTCAGGAGACTGTACAGTAAAGCCGTTCTGTTTATTCTACTGGGACTCAGTCTTCCTTACATCAGCACCTATACACCTCCGTCACACCTTGGGTAATTTTCCCCTTTGTACCGATAGTCCGGGTGGGTCAATTTCCACTCAGGACTACCGTGACAAGAGCCCAAGGGACCCATCACAGCCCGGAAGATCACTGACCATTTCAGGGGAGTACAGCCAGTCACAACAACATAAAGCAGGTAACAGCATCACACCTGTGTGCTGGACTAGCACTGGCATCACAACATTTTCTCCTTTTGGCTGAGCCGTACAACACAACCAATCAACCACCACAGAAGTGGCGTCATTAGCCACCTCCCAGCAGGTCAGCGGTCGAGTAGTAGAGTACCACACACTGTCTTATGGCAAGACCAAGGATCTAATGAGACTGCACCTGTAATCATTACCTATCAGCCTGAGACATAACTGCATATTTCCATCTCCATACTTTGAAGATTGTGGTATACCTCGGTATATTGCTGGTGTTAGAATGTGTTAGGAACTCATCTGTGTCTTATACCGGCATTTATTGTATATTCTGACTTGATATGATGTACTTTCTGTAGATACAACAATAAAACCTACCGTATAGATGAAATCTCCTGGAACATGACTCCGGAGTCTACTTTTAAGAAAGCCGATGGAACTGAAATCAGCTTCCTGGACTACTATAAAAACGTAAGTCGTCTTATATTACGTAACTGGGAGACTTCGGTGCCAAAGCCTTGGGAGATTGTTTGTTTGGTTATTGCCCAACCTTATAATTGGAATCTCTCATTTCTCTTGCAATAAATGTGCTGTTATAGATGCTGTTTTTCATACTACCCACAGCAATACAATGAAAACATTACTGACCTGCGCCAGCCCCTGATAGTGAACATCCCGAAGAGAACCAAGCCAGGCGTCACTAATGGAGCCATCGTCTTGATACCTGAATTATGTAACCTAACAGGTGAATGGATTTTATTTGCTGCATGTTATACATTTTTGTGGGGTAGGCCACAGCCAGACAGCTCTGGTGACAGCTTATCCCTCCAAGAACAAAAAGGTTTTGCAGCAAAAATGCCTGACCCTTCTCTCCACCGACGACATCTGTTGAAAAATTAGAAGGTCCCCATACACATCATACTGCTTGCCAAATCCTGGTACAAGTTGTGTGGACACCTTACATGTAAGGCAGACTGTAGGTTCCCTACATGCTCCCATACAGGTAGCTCAGGATTGGAGTTTACCAAGAAACACATTTGGGGGAAATTTATCAAGGGCTTTGCGCCTACTTTTCAGAAAATAATTGGATTTTTTGCCCATTTTTGGTCTAAGTTATAAAGATGGCTGGATCACAGGAAGAATGAAGCCCCTCCTCATAGTCTGTAAGCTCATGCATGTGAGGAGAGCCTTCTTTCCTGTAATGTCTGATTTTTGTCTATGTATGTACCCCCAGAAGTAAAAAAAACTGGTGCAGGCCTACGGCTGGGCAGTACCAGGTGAATATGTTTGCGACTTTTTTGTGACCTTTTTATTTAGAAGCATTTACTATGACAGTGCAACTTTGCTATAAATAACACACAATATTTTGAAACAAAATGAACACCAACCCACATTAGAATAGTCGCACAAATTGGACTCCTTAGTAAATGTCCCCCATTGTGTGATCCAGTTCCATCTTCTTACCCAGAATCCCACTTGAACCAGCTCGCACCAAGCTAGGAATCTGAACTTCAAGCATCGGAGGCTGCAAATTATGACTAGCAGGATCACCATCATTTCATCTTTAAGGATAAGAAGGAAGAACATGGCCTCTAAGCCTTGTCTTTCCAGGACGTGGCCATGTTTGTGTGCCTGTCTGTGACCGGTGGTCACCCTAACTACAGTTCCCCAATATAAATGACAAGAATTTTTAGCCGGCTGCAAAAGAGTAAGGTCCCTTTCACATGTCCGTGTCAATTTTTACACCCATAGAGTTCTATGATCTATTTTATGCAACAGACACTCTTTAGTAAAAACCTGAAGGGTGTCCGGCACTAATGTTACCCCTATGGGTCTGGATATCTGGGTGGATTTTCTGGACGTGTGAAGGAGACCTAAATTAGTAAATCTGTAGTAAATACAGTAAAGTGTGCCTCTGCCCTGGTTACAGTGTATGGACCTGCATGCATCAGCCAATAGCAAAAGCTATTCTTTCTGAACAGTTAGAACCCTTTAAAATAATATCAGAATAAGTTTCCACCTTTTGTATAAAACAGGCCTGACTGACAGAATGAGAAGTGATTTCAACGTCATGAAAGATCTGGCCGTCCACACCCGCTTACCACCAGACCAGAGGGAGCGGCAAGTGGCCAAATTCCTTGACTACATCCACAAGTAAGGAGCCTGGTGTGTGGTGAGTTGTTGCAGGTCTACTCTCTCTGCTGTTGAGAAGGTTGTTGTTGTCCTCTACGGTACAATTAAATACGAATGAACAAGTGCCATGAAAATAAATCCCTGATACAGCTCGGGGGACCCCACCAACCAGGTATTGATGGTGCAGTAATGGCTGTTAGCTCTCAGTTTGCAGGGAGGTCAATGTCGTTATACGAAACTTTTGACGTGTCAAATTGATGTCAAAAGTTTTCATTGGTCTGGCTCTGAGTGCTCACACCTGTACCGATCAGGAGATGGAGCGGGGAGAGGACCGCAGCTGCAGTTAAAAAAGTCAGGCTCCATGTCAGCCGATTATAAGTCACTTTTTTTTTTTTAATTCAGGGCGGAGAGTGGATGTGCTGCAGCTGTGGTCCTCTCCCCGCTCTATCTCCTGATCTGTACGAGTATGAGCACTCAGTCCTGGACTGATCAAAACTCCACAGAAATTATTTTATCCCCCCCTCTATTTCTACAGAGATGATGGTGTGCAGAAAGAGCTACGTGACTGGGGTCTGAACTTTGACACCAGACTTCTGCAGTTTACCGGGAGAGTTGCACCTCCAGAACGAATTCTGCAAAGCGGCAGAGCTGTGAGTATAAGGGATGGGGAGGGGCCCAAACACTGAGGGAAAATCTACATTTTAGCACTTTTCTGTTTATAGATTAAAAAAATGTAACTTTGTGTTCTATGTCATTTAGGATGGAGCGCTGTTTTAACATGGTAAATTTTTGCCTACTCCTAGAAATAAAAATATCCTTTTAATATCTTTTTGTCTCTTGAATTCTGTATAATGTTAGAAATACAAAATGAATCATTGATGATAAACCAAGGATTTAGTGCAGCCTCCAGTCACTTCTATGAAAACACAAAGTTTGAAAAGTGCTAAATTACATTTACAATGCAGATTTTTATAGTACTAAGATGGTATGGGTGACCTCTCTGGTACTGTAGTCAGTCATCACACCCTTTTAGAGTACATCTGAGTCAGTTGTCCCTGGTTGTTTGCAGGCAGAATATAATCCACAGTTTGCAGACTGGTCAAAAGAAATGCGAGGAAACGTGTTGATCAGCGCCCGGGACCTGAATAACTGGCTGCTGGTCTATACCCGGAGAAATTATGACGCCGCAAATGCCCTTCTCCAAAACCTCTTCAAGATCACCCAGCAAATGGGCATCCGCATGAACCGGGCCGTGATGTAAGTTATGGGGATCAGCCGGGATCTTCAGGTTTTGCATTTATTACACATTTTATTCAACTCTTTAATATCTTAAATTTTTTTTTTTCTTTTAAAGGGTTGAAATTGAGGACACAGTAGGTGGATATCTACAGGCCTTCCAGCAAAACCTTACCGACCGCACAGAGATGGTGTGTAGATACCGGACTGGTTGGGAATGTGATCGGGGAGAGGCGTATGATTCATGATTTTATCCTGATCTCTCTCTAGGTTGTCTGTATCCTGTCCAGTAATAACAAGATGAAGTACGACGCCATCAAGAAGTACCTTTGCCTCGACAACCCTATCCCCAGTCAGTGCGTCATTGCCAGGACCTTAAGCAAACCCCAGACTGTACTCTCCGTCTGCACTAAAATCGCCTTACAGATGAATTGTAAATTAGGAGGAGAGCTGTGGAGCGTGGATATACCGGTACCTGTCCACTTATACCTTACCTCTGTGAAGATAATGTGTGTGTTTTCTTATGTATAACTAGTAGCAGGAACACAGACAGCAGGGATATCCCTCATTCATGTTCTTCAGCTATAGCTGAGGTGCCAAATCTTACTGTCTGCTGCCAGACAAACATCCTTTTATCAATGGGCACTGTCATGTCCATGTTATAGCGACATATCAAAAGTTTTGATCTGTTCAGACCCTGCTTATTATTTATTCTCTTGACCCTGTCACGTAAAATAAGTCTAAGGGCTGTCTTGTTTACATAAACGCTGTAAGGGGAGAGAAAGTAGAGAAGTAGGAAAATGGTTCACGTGAATAAATATTTGTTTTTCTTCCAGCTGGATAAGATGATGATCATTGGTATTGATATCTACCACGACACTCTACAGGGCAAGAGATCAATTGCTGGTTTTGTTGCAAGCATGAATAAAGGCATGACTCGGTAATGTATCTACTGGGTAGTTTCCGATATTCAATGATTGATCCGTCAGGAATGGGAGACGCTAAGGGTCGTATTACATGGCCAGATGTCGTTATGGAAGTGAGCACCGATCTGCTAGATTGGCGCTCGCTTACTGAGCTCATATACTGTTCAATAATCATGCAGCCCTTGCCTAATAAGTGTAAGTTAATAAACTTGTATATAACTGTCTGCTTCCCCTGATTTCCAGCTTCTCCCGCAGTGTCTGAAGTCACGGCCACTCATCCATTCACTGGAAAAGTGTTGGGCCAGTGAATGTCTGACTAGCCTGTCACTTCAGACACTGCAGGGAGGGGGCAACAGGCCAAAGCTAGCAAGACATTGGGGGGCCTGGAGAGTTTCTTTCTTTCTTTTTTTTCTCTTCTATTTTTTCTCTCTTTTTTTTCTTTTTTTTTCCCCTTTTTTTCTTCTTTCACATTCATCAGACATCAGCCACACACAGCTATTACATGCAGCTATGTGCGCCCAGCGGCCAATGGTTTTAGGTCAGCACCTAAAGACACGATCAGGCGATGATTGTTTTCATCAGCTGATAGTTGTCTTTATTACACAGAGCAATTATCTGCAGAATCGGCCTGATTCGGCAGATTATCGCTTTGTCTAATAGGGCCCTTAGTTGTACAGATCTAACAGAGTGCAGGTAGGACTCATAGAGACATTCTGATCTTTATTTTAGGTGGTTCTCTCGGTGTGTTGTCCAGGACCAGAAACAAGAGATTGTCGATGGCCTCAAAGTCTGTATGCAAGGTAAAAATAAAGAGGAGGACAAGGCAAAATTGGCATTTTTTTACACACATGGTATTCGTGTCAGTGACCACTATGATTTTATAGCCGTACATGGTAGGTTTTTAAATATTTTCCATCTGTCAGAGCTGATTAATATCATAGACTTAAGTGATCATTGGTGATTTGATGAACTGTACGTCTATGGGCGGTTCTGTATTTATCCGTCTATCACAATGCAGCAGTTGACGTTTTTCAGTTCTATGGTGTATCCTCTCTAGCTGCGCTCCACGCCTGGTATAAGTCTAATGGCACCCTGCCGAACCGAATCATCATCTACAGAGACGGCGTGGGTGACGGACAGCTCAAAACCATGGTCAACTACGAGGTCCCACAGTTCATGGACTGTATAAAGTCTGCTGGGAAAGATTACAGGTCCGTTTAAAACTATTTTAACCCCTTGGGGTATTTTTGCATGTAACAAAAAAAAGTATGTAGATTGCAGTAAAAGACACTATATTGATAAATCCCATCTTTCGCGATCATCTCACATCATCATGTTAAGGGAGGATTCTCCACTATAGTAAGTTATGGCAGATTGCTAGTATATTGCGTGCTAAGTTATGGAGATCCGACTGCTAGAACCGTGGTGGTGTGTGTTTGGTTTTTTTTTGTTTTTTTTCCCTCTCTCACTCCTGGTCACTAAGCAGGTTGTGGTGCTCAAGCCCCTTGTGTCGACCCCCTGCCTTACACCTCAAGTGGCTCATTATTAGGTGCAATTGCTAGGAGGACTTTAGTGAGAGCAACTTGAATATGCTCAAGCCCAGTCGTTCAGCTTTTAAATACTGGTGGTTGAAGAAGTTTATTGCAGCCCTAGGGAGTCTGGGAAAACATGTATACCACCATAGGCCTGTGGCTATATCCATGTTTTCCAGGACTCTCTAAGGCTGCATCCAACCTTAGCAACTGGTATTAAAATGCCGAACAATTGGACTTGAGCATTCTCGAGTTGCGCTAATATGGGGAAGAATCCTGATGTCTACGTCATCTTTTGGTTATCACTAACTTTTCAATGTAAGTTTGGTCACTTTCTTTTCCAGCCCTAAACTCACGGTGGTTGTGGTGAAGAAACGAATAAACGCAAGATTCTTTGCTGTTTTGGGCGGTCGGCTCCAGAATCCACCACCAGGAACAATAGTCGACACTGAAGTCACCAGACCTGAATGGTATGGAAGATGCCTACTTGGTGGTTATTGGGATCCTAAGTAATGTGCAGCATGACTGGTCACTAAATCCAGTGTCTGTTTTTGACTTTTCATGGGCTCCAAGCTTCTCTCCACATCAGTCTCAAGATGTTTACTGTAATGGATCATCTGCTTCTCCTCAGGTATGACTTCTTCATCATCAGCCAATCTGTGAGACAGGGGACAGTCTCGCCAACACATTACAATGTTGTGTACGACAATGGAGGACTGAAGCCTGACCACATGCAGCGTCTTACCTACAAGCTATGCCACCAGTACTACAACTGGCCTGTATGTTACCTCTCAGGTCTTTGATATGAGATTTATTGAGGGCAACTCATTAATTTACTGACTATTTTTATTTTTTTCCTCTCTTTTCAGGGTGTCATCAGGGTTCCTGCCCCGTGCCAGTACGCTCACAAGCTTGCCTTCCTGGTCGGACAGAGCATCCACAGAGAACCGCACACTTCCCTGTCCAGCCTCCTCTACTACCTGTAGCTTTCTATTATGGCAGGGAGTTGTTGCACTTACGGAAATAGTTTTTTTTTTGTTTTTGTTTTGTTTTTTCTTTTTTCATAACCTAAAATGGTGATATTATTGGGTGGTCTGTTCTCTACATGTTTGTAGAGTTTGTTGTTAGCAATTGGCTATTGTTTTCATTTGAAGTTTTTGAAAGTTTATGGAAAGTCAGGAAAGCTAAACGGCAGCCAAGCTGTCATTTTGTTTTCAAGTTAATGAATGAAAACAGTCATGTGACTGGTAGGGTGCGGCTGCTGAAAACCCCATTTATTACTAGGGGCACTGTGTCCCCTAATTTCTGCTTGGCTTTCATTGGAAAACAGTAATGCAGAGAGAGACTGTCAAGGTGTCTATACTGTGTGGTCTGAGATTACCATGGTATTCATGATGAGCTTTTCATGGAAATCGACCATGAAAATACACTTCATATTGTGCTGACATAAGAATAAAGTGTATGGATTTTGTTGGTGGAGATGGTGGTCAGGCATGAGGAATTTTTAACTGCCCGACCCCTTTGTTTTTGGAGAGAAAATGCTTTATAACAAAGCTATACTTACTTGTATCCAGGTCCAGTATCCCGAAGTCTTGTATGGGTTGAAAAAAAACGCCTGAGGTCCCGGCCAGTACAGAGAGTCACGACTCAATGTGTCCATCCATTACGTGACTGCCCTCTCTGTGCGCAGATGACCGAGACTTCCTGTGTTTAGTACCCCCCCCCCCCCCAAAAAAAAAACAAAACACAGGAAGTCTTTGTTTCCTGTGATAACTTAAAAAAAGTTAATGAAAATTTGCTTTATATCACATCCCCTGCTGATTTAGATTTTGAAAGTTATAACGACAGTGACACTTAGTTTAGGGGCACTTTAATTCCGAGATGACTGAGAATCTCAGGCTGTGTTCTCACATTATTGTTTTTTTTTGTTTGTTTTTTTTTCTTCCTTGTGGTAACTTCGCAGTGCTTACCAAATTTCCAAAATTGCGATACAAATGCCTCTGGCTCAATTTAGTTGCATTTAAAGGGGTAAAATACATTTTAAATCACCCCCCCCCCCCAAAAGACTTACAATTCCTTCCATACTTGTTATCTATTCAGTCTCCTTCCCCCAGTTCTCAGCTGCTGCTTTTTGCTGAAGACCCTTTCTCTCTGTCCCCCCCTCCTCCTCCCCCTCACTTCTAAGATGGCTCATGTAAACAGTGTCCCTGGCCGGCTGTTTCTGCACTCTGTGGTGCAGGGAGTATTAATCACAGTGAGGCCACAAGTAACTCTGTCTTAGCTAAACTCTCCTGCATTACACAATGCAGAGACAGCCGGCCAGGGACGCTGCTTACATCAGCCATCTCAGAAGGGAGGGGGAAGCGGCGTGAACAACTCACATTTTTATGTGTCTTCAGCAGAAAGCTGCAGCTCAGAACTGGGGGAAGGAGACAGAAAATATAACATGTATGGAAGGGATTGTTAGTCTCTAGGGCGGGGGTGATTCCAAATGTATTTTACCTGAGTGGAAATGTTGATAGACTAAAACCTTACCTTTTTGTTGTGTAAAATTATTATTAATAATAAAATTTATTTATAAAGCGCCCTAAATTCCAGAGCGCTAGTTCTATAGTTTGTTTTTGTTCCCATGGTTAATAAAGTCTGTTTGACCATTTAGTTTGTTTTGTGGTGATCTGTCTGATGCCGACACATGTATACAGCAATGTATGACGAAGTATGAACGCAGTCTAGGTGCCCACTCAACCAATCACTGGCCTTAGCACTGACTGGCTGAGCGGTCATTTCCTGTGTGTCAAGATGGCGTTCAGGAGGTCCCTGTTGGGGGCCTGTGTGCCTTTCGGGGACTGCCCAGCAGCCATATTGCAGGATGTGATGACCTTACATGCTCTTGCACGTGTTTTGAAGATAAAACCAGTTCTGTACATTTAGCTCACATGAGTGTCAGGCGTTGTGTTGACTTTGTGATGGTGTCATCAATGTCCCTTTTACGAGTACCGGAGTGACTCTATAAGGGATGGGCGGGATATTTTTCTATAGATCTGTTCTAGAAATCATGTTCCCCGTACAGTTGAGAGGCCATTGTCTTCATTCGACTTTTGTAACGTTTGTTTTTAGAAAAGTTTGCAAAAACATACAATCTTCTTTTTTTTTTGGTTCCAAATATATAAACAAAACAGTAATGACTTGCAAATCTGAGACCCGAACCCAGACCTAGTGACCAGTCCTCTGATTGTGAAGCCGCAGTCATTGTATGTCCTCGGGTCACCTCTCCAGCAGACCTGATGTGACCTGAACCAGAGGCTTGAATGAAATCTACTCTCACTGAATGAGCCGATGCACTCTCCGCAATGGTGTTTGTATTATGAGGATTTTTCTGAGGTCTCTTAGTGGGTCACATTAGACTGTCATGTGTACTTGGGTACCAAAGTTGTTCCCTTATAAAGTATTTATCCCTAGATGTCATATTTATATATAGCAGAGGTAAATCTGTCACTTAAAGCATGCAATCTCGATGAAAGATTGGAGGCCATTTGATCATCAGCTTTCTAGGTAAGGCAATGTAATCTGATTCTAAGGGTGGCTTCACACCTAGCGACTCGTAGCGTAAATTACACTGCGAGTCGTCTAGGTCCTGGCAGATCACTTTCACTACATACACTCAGCGGTCTGAACGACCGCTGCGTGTATGTAATTCTGCAGGCCCCTTAACCCCTTCAGCTTCCGCCCGCCTCCCGATCTGTATACATGCCTCTTCTCGCTGCTCTCCCGCCCGGCCAATCAGTGGCTGCGGCTGGGCAACACACTGATTGGCCGGGTGGGAGAGCAGTACGGCGGGACCCTGTGCAGCGAGAAGAGGTAATGTATACTGTGGAGTGGGAGGCGGGCGGCAGCTGAAGGGGTTAAGGGGCCGGCAGAATTACATACACGCAGCGGTCGTTCAGACCGCTGCGTGTATGTAGTGAAAGTGATCTGCCAGGACCTAGACAACTCGCAGCGTAATTTACGCTGCAAGTCGCTAGGTGTGAAGGCACCCTAAGAAGCAACTGACCTAATCCTTAGAGGGAATGTGTCATCAGAAAAGTACCTACTGTTTAAACATTATTTTTATGTTGGGAATATTTTTTAAGAATTTTGGTGACATTTTTTTCCTAATTTTAAATTTTATTTTAAATCTATTTTATAAAATAATCCTGAGATCTTGCAGTTTTCATTCGCACCACTGGGGCTAAAACTAACCTGAGACTTTCTGTTGTGTCTGTGGTGATAGGAGGAAGCTGCTGTAAAGTGATCTGTATATCCTTGCAGCGTCATGTGACACTAGTAGATAGAGGACACAATAGCAGCTCCCTGTGGAATGACTACTTCAAAGGTCACAGAAGCATGCTCGGGAACATTTTAAATTTATTCAAGGGGACAGAGTCTGTCTATTGTCTATGTCCATGAGTCTTGCTGTAATACATGTCCTATTTTTTCGCGGTGCGGGTCGCGGCACGGATCATGTGAATGGCTATATTCACTTCAATGGACCCTAAAATTGTCCATGGTCGTGGATCCGCAACTACAGACAATTTTACGGGACTTGTAAATGCAGCCTTAGTCTTCTCTGCTAAACCATGACATGGTGCTGAAGCATGTTAACTGGATCAGATCGACTGGCATTGTGCTGGGAGATAAATGTACAGTACATTACTATAATGGTGAGGAGGTGGATGTAGGGGTTACCTGAGCAGAAAGGAAAGAATAGCATTGATCAAGTCACACACAGCACTTGTTGGAAGATTGCATTTAGGAGGCAGCACAGTGTATATATTGTAGTACTAACTGTGGCATTTACAAATAGGACAGCTGCCCAGAACTTTATGGGTGGTCAGCGATATGAGGAAAGCCTTGACTTACCTTTCAGGCACAGCTTGGACCTTTTTAAAGTAGACAGGATTACAGATTGCAGGTACACAAGACCAGCAATGGCACAGTATGGCGATTTTGATGCACCGCAAGTATTCTTCCGCCAAAGAATTAGCTCTGGAAAGGGATCAGTGCTGGGTGACATTGTCCCGCAGATGTTCCCTTCCTACAAAGCATTAAGTGCAGGCGTGTGTTTTTGATCTGGGAATGAAATCTCTGCTGCTTCAGTAAAGTCGAACAATGGTGTATGCGACGGGCCCAGTGATAAACATTTCGGGGATGGTGATACTTTATTGGCAGACGTGATGACAGGCGATCGGCAGATTGTGATGTAAGAAAACCAAATAAACAGAAGCCGTGCCTTGAGGGTTAAAGCAATGTACAAGGAAACAAGACGGATGACTGGCGAATGTGTGAGATCCTACAAGACACAAACTATTAGTAAAGCTTTTTAATAATAATGATATACCCATCTGTGTATCTGATTTAAAAACAACTGACCTCCAGAATACTCCTCTAAAACTGCCTACTCACAAAGCGCAGTCTGTTTACCTCCATATATTTTAAGATCCTCTTGTTAAAATGTCTCCCTTAAATTGCCTGCAAATGACTTTCTTGTGCTTCCTCAACTTCAGAATATGAAATGTAACACTCTTATGTAAAATGACTACTACACTTAATTCAATACCATGAGGATATAACCTAAAAAGCTAGTTGTCCAGGCAAAAGCCATACGTGGCTAAACACATCTAATTCCCAACTCTTAAAGTCCTCCAACAACATGCAGGAGAGGAACACCCTGTGGAAGAAACCTCTAGGGAAACATGGCAAAAAATTATCATTGCTTTGGGCTTCGAGGTTTCATGCCGACTTGAAATTATACAGGTAACAGAGAAATCATTATTAGTGTAGCAAGTAAAAGGGTGGTCGACAGAAAAGGTTTTCTCTAGTTCTTTAGGTAAGAGCAAAAGAAGGACAAGATAGAAAGTGTGTGGATAATGAAACAGTCTAGACTTAAAGCAACTCTGTACCCACAATCTGACCCCCCCCAAACTGCTTGTACCTTGGGATAGCTGCTTTTAATCCAAGATCTGTCCTGGGGTCCGTTTGGCAGGTGATGCAGTTATTGTCATAAAAAATTACTTTTAAAATTGCAGCTCCGTGCTCTACGGGTGTATCTGTGCCCTAACTTTGCACCACTCCTCCATCCCTCCTCCCCGCCCTCCTCATCAGGACTGCGATTTTAAAATAATTTTTTATTACAATAACTGCATCACTTGCCGAACGGACCACAGGACAGATCTTGGATCAAAAGCAGCTATCCGAAGGTACAAGTGGTTTGGGGGGGGGGGTCAGATTGTGGGTACAGAGTCGCTTTAATTAGTAAGAGTTCTGTCTGTCTGAGAGAGGCAGCCAGCCACAAGAGCTGCTTGGCTGCAGGAAAGACTGTCCGCCACAAGGTGGAGACGTTCTGCTAGATAAGCTGTTCTACAGTATAAAAAGCTTATGGCAAAAGTTCTATCACAGAGGGGTACAATGTGTGTACCTGACAATATGTGGGACATGCAGTGATAAGACCAAAGAATGAAAGCACCTTGTGTACAATGCCTCTCTTATATATGTGAAATGACTTTAAGGGTATGTTCACACTTACGGATCTGCAGCGTATTTTCTGCTGCGGCTCTGCAGCAGATTTCATTTAAATAACTGAACACAGCATCAAATCTGCTGCGGATCCTGTAGGTGTGAACACACCCTAACACTTAATTTAATAACAGGAGGTTAGAAAAGCTAGATGTCCAGGCAATAGCTGTCTAACTCCCAACTATTAAAGTCCCCCAACAAGATTCAGGAGAGGAACACCCTGTGTAAGAAACCTCTAGGAAACCATGGCAAAAGAATTACCTTTGATTTGAGCGTCAAGAGTCCTAAGCTATTCTGCAGTGATCAGACCCAAGAAAGAGTACATACAGAGAAATACCAACTGTAGTCAGCCTGAATTCTGAACCGAAGGGCAGAGGAGGAGGCAGCAGGTAGAGATAATAGGAAGTTTGCTTTTTGAGTGGTAGTAGCTCATTTTTAAGAGTGAAATATCACAAATATCACAGGCCTATTACAGCTTGTGGCTGGACGGCTGCCAGAGAGCTACATTGTACCGTTGTATGATGTTACAGACTGCTACACGTCAGCCCCTCCCACTGCTCCCCTTGCTGGTCTTGTTCATTATACCAGGTCACTGGGTGCTAGATGGGTACGAGTTGATGTCCATAGTGATGTGACCTCTATTCTGCGTTGCTGTCGCAGCACCACAAGGTGGGTGAGGGCTTAGCTAATGCACTTTCATAACAATTAACTAAATATTCAAATGAAATTTCAAATTAAATTTAATTAAATTTAAAAAAAAACTTCAAATTGAAATATTGAATATTGAATTGAAATAGAATTAATAAAATTAAGTTATACCAATTAAATTTAAATTAATTTTTTTTTACTTTGAATTGAATTCAAATAAAATAAAATAAAATTGAATTAATTAAAAATGAAATAAAATTCACACTTAAATTGACTGGGGCGACAAAGGGTGCCTCACAAGGGGAGGTGAAAGGGCACTTGAAGGGGGATTGGAACATGCTATATGTTTTATTAAAAAGCTTTCAGGTTTTAAGGCGCTGATCTTCCAAAGGTCACTGCCGTCCATGGCGGAAACGGAATGGTTTCTGGCTGATGCTTTGGTCACTTATAGATGTTGCTGGTGCTTTCACACTCGTAGTAGCATTATATGGATTCTACAACCCAAACAAGTGGCTCAGGTAGTGCAGCTCATCCAGGATAGCACATCATTGCAAGCTGTGGCAAGAAGGCTTGCTGTGTCTGTCAGCATAGTGTCCAGAGGCTGGAGGCGCTAACAGGACATGTGGAAGAGGCAAACAACCCAGCAGCAGGACCGCTACCTCTGCCTTTGTGCAAGGAGGAACAGGAGGAGCACTGCCAGAGCTCTGCAAAACTACCTCCAGCAGGCCACAAATGTGCATGTGCCTGCACAAAGGGTTAGAAATTGACTCCATGAGGATGGTATGAGGACCTGATGTCCACAGATGAGGGTAGTGCTCGCAGCCCAACACCGTGCAGGATGCTTGACATTTGCCAGAGAACACCAGGATTGGCGCCCTGTGCTCTTCACAGATGAAAGCAGGTTCACACTGAGCACATGTGACAGACGTGACAGAGTCTGGAGACGCCATGGAGAGTGATCTGTCTGCAACATCCTTCAGCATGAGTGGTTTGGCAGTGGGTCAGTAATAGGGTGGGGTGGCATTTTTTGGGGGGGCCGCACAGCCCTCCATATGTCGCCAAAGGTAGCCTGACTGCCATTAGGTACCAAGATGAGATCCTCAGTAACCTTGTGAGACCATGTGCTGGTGCGATTGGCCCTGGGCTCCTCCTAATGCAGGACAATGCTAGACCTCATGTGGCTGGAGAGTGGCAGCAGTTCCTGCAAGATGAACTATGGACTGGCCGCCCGTTCCCCAGACCTGAATACTATTGAGCACAGCTGGGACATCATGTCTCGCTCCATCCACCAACGTCACGTTGCAGCACAGACTATCCAGGAGTTGGCAGCTGCTTTAGTCCAGGTCAGGGAGGAGATCCCTCAGGAGAACATCCGCCACCTCATCAGGAGCATGTCCGGGCCTTGTAGGGAGGTCATACAGCCACCTCATCAGGAGCATGTCCGGGCCTTGTAGGGAGGTCATACAGACACCTCATCAGGAGCATGCCCGGGCCTTGTAGGGAGGTCATAGAGACACCTCATCAGGAGCATGCCCGGGCCTTGTAGGGAGGTCATACAGACACCTCATCAGGAGCATGCCCGGGCATTGTAGGGAGGTCATACAGCCACCTCATCAGGAGCATGCCCGGGCCTTGTAGGGAGGTCATACAGACACCTCAGCAGGAGCATGCCCGGGCGGTGTAGAGAGGTCATACAGACACCTCATCAGGAGCATGCCCGGGCCTTGTAGGGAGGTCATACACCTCATCAGGAGCATGCCTGGGCCTTGTAGGGAGGTCATACACCTCATCAGGAGCATGCCCGGGCCTTGTAGGGAGGTCATACAGACACCTCATCAGGAGCATGCCCGGGCCTTGTAGGGAGGTCATACAGACACCTCATCAGGAGCATGCCCGGGCCTTGTAGGGAAGTCATACAGACACCTCATCAGGAGCATGCCCGGGCCTTGTAGGGAGGTCATACAGCCACCTCATCAGGAGCATGCCCGGGCCTTGTAGGGAGGTCATACAGACACCTCATCAGGAGCATGCCCGGGCCTTGTAGGGAGGTCATAGAGACACCTCATCAGGAGCATGCCCGGGCATTGTAGGGAGGTCATAGAGACACCTCATCAGGAGCATGCCCGGACCTTGTAGGGAGGTCATACAGGCACCTCATCAGGAGCATGCCCGGGCCTTGTAGGGAGGTCATACAGACACCTCATCAGGAGCATGCCCGGGCTTTGTAGGGAGGTCATACAGCCACCTCATCAGGAGCATGCCCAGGCCTTGTAGGGAGGTCATACAGCCACCTCATCAGGAGCATGCCCGGGCCTTGTAGGGAGGTCATACAGCCACCTCATCAGGAGCATGCCCGGGCCTTGTAGGGAGGTCATACAGCCACCTCATCAGGAGCATGCTCGGGCCTTGTAGGGAGGTCATACAGACACCTCATCAGGAGCATGTCCGGGCCTTGGAGGGAGGTCATACAGACACCTCATCAGGAGCATGCCCGGGCCTTGTAGGGAGGTCATAGAGACACCTCATCAGGAACATGCCCGGGCCTTGTAGGGAGGTCATACAGACACCTCAGCAGGAGCATGCCCGGGCCTTGTAGGGAGGTCATACAGACACCTCATCAGGAGCATGCCCGGGCCTTGTAGGGAGGTCATACAGACACCTCATCAGGAGCATGCCCGGGCCTTGTAGGGAGGTCATACAGACACCTCATCAGGAGCATGCCCGGGCCTTGTAGGGAGGTCATACAGACACCTCATCAGGAGCATGCCCGGGCCTTGTAGGGAGGTCATACAGACACCTCATCAGGAACATGCCCGGGCCTTGAAGGGAGGTCATACAGACACCTCATCAGGAGCATGCCCAAGCATTGTAGGGAGGTCATACAGACACCTCATCAGGAACATGCCCGGGCCTTGTAGGGAGGTCATACAGACACCTCATCAGGAGCATGTCCAAGCATTGTAGGGAGGTCATACAGGCACGTGGAGGCCACACCCAATACTGGGTCTCAGTGTGACTTGTTTTAAAGACATTACATCAAAATTGGATCAGCCTGGAGTGTGTTTTTCCACTTTAATTTTGTGTGTGACTCCAAATCCAGGCCGCCATTGGGCACTAAATGTGATTTCCAATGATTTTTTTTTTTTTTTGTCAAAACATTCAACTTTGTACAGAACAATGTATTCAATGAGAATATTTCATTCAGTCAGATCTAGGACGTGTTATCTGAGGGTTCCCTTTATTTTTTTTGAGCAGTTGCCCCAGCTTTGTCTATGTGTTCAGGTCAGACAAAATTCTTAAAGGGAATTTCCACCAAAAACTTAGACTAGGCCATATATTAATAAATCAGAGAGCAGGATAGAAGCACGGAATACTGAATAAATAAAGCTTTATTGTACATTTCATGTCATGATTCACATTTCTGAGGGATTGGAAGGTTTATGTTGCTTTGTGTGTAACTGGAAAACATTCTGTATCTGTCTAGCAATGTGCTGATAGGGCCCACAGCTGGGGTGCCATAGTCTGCATGCACGAGGAGGGATTAGGCCCCAGGAACACAGCATCTAGAACAGCAGAGAATCAAGGTTATAAAGTGTCACAGTATATTACAGCTCCCTCGGGGGCGGGCACTGATAGTTTCTACATCCCTGAATGGCAGCTCTCTTATATATCATGTAAAACGATGACTGATCTGAGGGTGTTAGACATGGGAATTGTAGTTTTTTTCAACATCTGGAGGGTCACACCTTGCGGTATCAGATCAGGCAAGAAGGACCACCCTCAAAATATATAGACAAAAAAAAAAATCACAAAATAAAAACTGGAAACTGTTACAACTGTTACTAACAGATTACAATGCAATTTTTAGTATGTGACGCTAATCAGAAAATCCAGACTACAATGACATATATTGTCATTACCTAAATTTCCGAGGGCAACCGAATGCCCCTACGAAGCTCTCGTGCGTAAAGCAGTAGCGGCGGCAGTAACCCTGGTGATTGCCACACGTCCATAGTGACAGCTTGAGGTCATCACTGCTGCCGACAGCTGAAAAAGGAACATAACACTCATAGTCACAGGATAGCTTTATCGATACTAAAGAATGAGACTCACAAGCTGAAGAAAATCCTTAAAGGGGTATTCTGGGAAAAATTTACCTGGGGAAAATAGGCTTAAAAGGGGTTTATTCGACTGGCAGAGAGGTTATTTTTTTCCCTCCAATATTTTCCCCTGCCCTGGCAGCTAAATAATTTATTGAACTACACCTTTAAGTGTTTTCTTGGCTTTACAGCATTTTATCATTACTTTACAGCATTTTACAATTGTGATTTTTTTTTCAGAAGATTCAAGGATTTTAATTAAAGAATGTAAACCCCAAAAAATGCCATAAATGCCAATTGAGAAATAAAAAAACAAAAAACACCATAAACAAAAAACATTGTGGGTGTGGCTTTTTATATTTCCCTGGTAATATTTGGCTGCACTGTTTTTGATAGCAAGAAAAAAAAGGCTATGTTCATAAAACATTGTTTTGTCATCATGGCTGCATAACATCTTTGTGTGTACATAGCCTAGAACTGATATTTGCAAAAATCTCATGAACATGTGAGACTGGTGCCTTGTGTCACGAATTGACACAAGGCACGAGATGGAGGTAGATACTAGAGATTAGCGTAACTCAAGTCTGATTGTTCGGCATTTAAATACCAATGTATGAAGAAGTTGGATACAGCCATGTTTTTCAGGACTCCCTATGGCTCCATCCAACTTCAGCTACTGGTGATCAAATGCTGCACACTCTGGTTTGGATGGACCCGAGCATGCTCAAGTATCGCTCATCTCTAAACATACAATACAAACATAACATGCGATACAAAGCCAATAAAAGCAAGAGCACCTTTCAATGATGGAAAAATATAGGTGCTCCTATGGACCCACCTGTAGGCGAGTAGTGGTCATTTGAGGTCATGGACTCTACCACTGATCCTTGGGTATGTTTTGAAGACCATGGCAAAAAAAACATTGAAGGGATACTCTGGGCATATATATATTTTAGATATTGGTGGGGTTGCATAGAAAATAATAAAGTCTATTCTCACCTACAGTGATCCCTTTGGCTGCTACTTTCAAGGCAGAATTTTCTCGGCAGTGACAGCCCGCTCACCCAATTACTAACAAGTAGGACAGTGCTATGGCCAGTAATTGGCTGAGCAGGCTGTCGGTGCCAGAATGAGTCCCTTTCCAAAGTAGCAGCCAGAGAGTTTAGCAGGAGACCTGAAGATGCCTTAGAAGAACCTGTTGGGCGAGAATAGGCTGTTTATAATCTTCTATTTCTTGAAAGAAAAAAAAATGCCTGGAGTACCTTCATGGACAGAAGAACGCAGAGAGTGACTATGACTATGGACCAGAGTGGTGGGCTTGTAGCTACTGGTTGATGACCACCTCTATAGTAGTGTAGGATCGATCGTGCGGACAGATCTCTTTAACCATAAGCTGATTAGACCTTTTGGACTGGGAGATGGACTGAAAATCTATGGGTGGTCTAGGACACATTATTCAGACAATGGTAGAAAAAGACACAAAATTCGAGAAGATCCGAATAATCATGGAGGATAATGCTTCACTGATCAGATACATGGGATTTTATAACTACATTAGATCCCACAAGAAGGTTGAGGGTTCTCATATTAGGGTTGGATCCTTCTTTCCCTGGTGGGTTCTTTTTCTATGTAAGGAAAATAAGATTACCAGTCACCCAGATCTCTTGATCCCCAAAAACAGTTTGCGGATATCACCATAAAAATTCTAATTACAGTTCCAACAGGGAGTGAGGGCAGCATTCACTTAGAGATCTGGAAATTTCTGGGCATGGTGATCCGGGGGGGACCAGGCTCATGGTGGTCTAGCTATCGGTGGCCATCTCTTCTCATGGGTCCACACCAACGTATCCTTCAACAAGGGTTATACAATGTCCTCCATGACCCCACAGCATTCTCTACCAAGATTCAAGTGGCTATTGGGTCTAAAGTCAACTGTTATCATGTAATACAATTATCTACAGTTATCCAGATCATGATACACACAAAACACCAATAAAAGCAACCACAACAAAAACAAAACAATTCTACATACCAAGTAGTAGAGTGGCAGTAAACAAGAGCAGCAGTGTGAGGGTCCGGAGGCGCAGCATGGTCTGATGATTGCACAGCTTATCACACTGTCCCTGTATTTATTCTCTAATGCCATACAATAAAAGGGTGGGGCAGGCTGCCAGGGCACGGACAATGTTCTATGCAAAGTGTCATTCAGTCTCCAGTCTAGACAACAAGTAAGCTGGATTTCTACGCTGAATAAATGGGTCAAAAACAATTTTGATGTCCTCAACGTGACAGGTGGTAAAGGTGTGAAATATCACAGAACTAGAAATAAAGTGCTTCTAAATGCACTAATCTCTTCTTTTTATTGGGTGTGATCAGCCGCTAGTCCTGCTGACCTGTGGTACAGCGTCACCAGTCTCCACTCATTTGGTGCCCGAAGACGCAAAGTGCAATGAACTAGTGTCCATAAATGTGCTGCTCTCGTCTTTGGTGACCAATGAGTTTCAGGTTAACAATGAATGTTTGACATGTTCTAGATCCTGGTGTCCAGTGGTTTTGGTGTTCGATAACCTGGTATCTAGAGTTTTGGTGTTCTAGATCCTTATGGGCAGTGGTTTGGTAATCGAGATTCCGCTGTCCTGTGGTTTCATGTCCAAGATTCTGGTGTCTAGTGGTTTGGTGTTTTACAACCTGGCGTCCAGTGTTTTTGTAATCTAGATCTTGTTGTCTAGTGGTTTGATGTGCTAGATTCTTCTATCCAGTGGTTAGTTGTTGTAGATCCTGTTCTTTGTGGTTTTGGTATTCTACATTTATCCAGTAGTTTCATGTTTAAGTTCATGATGTCCATTTTTGTCATTTAAATCCTTTTGTCCAGTGGTTTGATGGTCTAGAACCCGGTGTTCAGTGGTTTAGTGTCCTAGATCTGTCAATTGATTTGATGTTCTAGATTCTAGTGTCCTGTGGTTTAGTGTTTCTAAATACTGGTGTCTAACTCTTTCATTTTCTGGATCATGGTAGTCAGTGGTTTAGTGTTCTAGATCCCAGTGGCCAGTGGGTTAGTGTTCCATATCCTAAAGTCCATTGGTTGGTAATCTAGAGTTTTCTGTTCTGTGGTTAAGATGCTTGTATCAAGTGGTTTGGTGTTCTAGATCATGTGCCCATTGGTTTGGTAATCTAGATTATGTTGTCCTGTGGTTTCATGTTTTAGATTCTGATTAGGGATGCTCCGAACCTGCCGAGGCTCGGGTTCGTACGAACCCGGACTCTCGGCAATGATTCCCGCTGTCTTAAACCTCCGTGCAGAGGGTGGATACAGCGGGAGGACTGCCTGGAAAACCGGGATACAGCCACAGCCATAGGCTGTATCCCAGTTTTCCAGGCGGTCTTCCCGCTGTATCCACCTTCTGCACGGAGGTTTAAGATAGCGGGAATCATTGCAGAGAGTCCGGGTTTGTACGAACAAAGGAAAAACTGAGATTTCTCTTCTTTTCAAATCCCTTCTTGGCTTTGGTGTAAAAAAATCTGTCAGATAATCTGTTGGTGTAATAGGGCCCTTTGTCGAGCCTAGGTTAGGGTCACACCTGCCTTAACGCTGTGTTTGGGGAGTTCCATCTCACGCTCCATTTATTTTTCAAGATCTCAGCCAACAAAACAAACCAAGCAGTAACTTGTTTGTCTACTGAAATCCTGCAGAATAAACAGACACTAGACTGAAACCCAACGAACCCCATTGAAGTCAACGGTATCTCTCTCGGGATACATTTGTGCACGTTGTTAACCGGACTGTTTATTTAAACCCTAAGAGTAGTCTAGTCTGATGCAAAGAGTAGTATGTTCCAAAGTAAATAGAACCAGCACAAGAAGCCTGGAAGGAGTTAATTGCCATGACCTACTTGGTGTCACTTGGGACTAATGGTCCTTTTACACGGGATGATTGATCGTTCGTTTTTGCACGATAACGGTCAAATTCAAACGATAATCGGACGTGTAAACGCAGCGAACGATCAAACGACGAGCAAAAAATCGTTCATTTTGATCTTTCAACATGTTCTCAAATCATCGTTGATCGTTCGCAAAAAATTCGCAGATCGTTCCGTGTAAACATTCTTTCAGCAATTTCACCTATGTGTGAGATAGGCTTAAACGATCGCAAAACGAATTTTCTGTACGATATATCATACCGTCTAAACACTGATCGTTATAAAAAAAACATTGTTCATTCAAAATCGTTAATCGTGCGAATTATCGTACCATAAGTCTGGTTCTTGTCCAGAGCCACAAACACCCTATGTACCAGCCTTGCTCTGGCCTTTGAGCACTGAAGCCTACAGAACTCTGCGCCGTAACACGAGTTATCTTGGTCCATTACTTGGGTAAAGATACTAGTTGAACACCACTTTTGGCCACCATCTGTATGGTTGCTACCAAACTTTGCACAGTTCCCAAATAAACTTCAGTATATATGTACATTTAGATATAACACAACTCCCATGCCATATAAAAGCCATCCAGGGTGTCTGGGACCCATGTTGATGACCCCACTACAGGCACTGTAGGTCACCATCATCTATGTGGCCATCTGTGATCCTCACCCATCCTTTGCTATTTGTATAGTAGACTATGATATGTCAGAATGACTCAATTCCTTTACATTGTTCTAATACATAGACGATGTTTGGCATTTATTTTAATACTGTTTTAAATTTTTTTTCAAAATGTGATTATTGAGTAAAAGTGATCAAATCGAGAAATAATCCTATTAAAAGAGAAAGCATTGACCTCGCTCCGGGCTGTGTCAGTAATGGCCTCCCCCAGGAATCGGCTGATCGGTGCACATCAGTCACTTTGGTAATCGCTGAACATATTGTGGACTGACTCTAAACAACCAGATAATGAATCCCTCCGGGCCCCCATTACTCCGCCCGGAGTCAGGAGGCTGAGAATGATCCTCAGTATGACGCCTCCCGGGGAGGCCCTGTTTACATGACTGTTATAAAGTGATTCCATCTCACAGGCTTCTTTTATAGTTTCTACCAAAAAAAACTTTCCATCAGTAGATTAAAGGCAAAAAAAGTGAAACTAAAAAGGGAACAATACAAAAAAATAACTATTGTGTTTTCTAAGGTTTAATGCCAGAAATATAAAAAATGGAACCTCAGATTGTGCCCCCTTGTTCTTGTGTCCAGTTTCCCTCCTGAACCTTATTTAGTCATTTAACATATTTAAAGGTTTGGATCATGTCCCTCGTATTGTAACAAGGACATAGGATTGGGAAGTCATGTGTGTCCGAGGTAAAATGATGGAGGCAGTCTCTCCTACAACAAGCGCTGTCTGGATTATGTCAACGACATCTAAGAATATATCCAGGGCCAAATGTTTTGAATATTCACCTTCTGCCATTTTTATTTTACAAATTGTATAAATGACCAGGGGGATATTAGTTGTACACGAAGGAAATGTAATTTTATCATTAATATAGGAAAGGATTCTTTACAGTAAAAGTGACAAATCTGGGAGGTTTAGGAAGAGGTTGTGTCATCAAAATTGAAGAAATGACCAAAAGGGCAATTAGAGTAAAACTACTCTACAGCATGAGCTTGTGTTAACAAAAATGGGGAAAAAAATGACCAGAGGGCCATGGTCTTGTATAAAGGAAAGGTAATACGGGAAGGGATTCTTTAATGTAAGAGCAGTAAAGATGTAAACCACCCTACAGCAAAATTGAAATTAAGTGAATTTATAAAATTAGAAAAAATTTGAAATATGGCTCATCTACATTGAAGTGAATGGGTCTCAGATGCCTCACCGCTCCTGGTTCACCAGCAAGACTGACGCTGTTGCTATTACAAATAGAAACCACATGGCAGATGTCAATAGAGGTTACCAAATGATTTGTTACACTCAAGTCCTAAAAGAAATAAAAAGTCCTCATACAGTCGCATCAATGTGGAAATTAAAGGGGTTATCCAGTGCTACAAAAACATGGCCACTTTCTTCCAGAGACAGCACTAATCTTGTCTCCAGTTCCGGTGTGGTTTGCAATTAAAGAGGTACTCCGGGCTGGGGTCATTTTCAGTGTACGGCCAGGGAGGGGGTGGATATAGAGGGGGCTGGTCACTTACCTCGCCGATTCCAGCGCTGGCTTCCGCCGCCCCATTCTGCCGTCCGGCTGCCGCTTCCTAGTCTGAGCTGCGGCTTGAGACGTCACGTCTCAAGGCAGCTCAGCCATTTAGAGGCTGAGGCGGGACCCCGCTATGACGCCACGTCTCAAGCCTCAGCTCAGACCAGGAAGTGGCAGCTTGGTGGGAGAACGGGGTGGCGCAATCCGGGACCTGACGCTGGAACCGGGGAGGTAAGTGACTGGTGGCTTCTATATCTCCCCCCTCCCTGGCTGTACACTGAAAATGACCCCAGCCTGGAGTACCCCTTTAAGCTCCATTCACTTCAATGGAGTAGCACAACCCCGTCCAAGTTTGAGACAAGAGTGGTGCTGTCTCTGGAAGAAAGTAGCCATGTTTTTGTAGCGCTGGATAACCCCTTTAAAACATGCCAAAATGCAATGAGAGAAAAGTGAAAAAAGAACTTGCGCTATTAAGGGGCTTATACGATAACCCTGACAATATCAAAACAGAAAAAATAAATAAATACTTGTATTTATAATAGTAGTCAAAGATTCACTATTTCTGTATTTGCTTTGGGCTTAATTTATTTTATTACACTATTTTATTTAGGCTTTTTGATGTTTTTTTGTCCTTCGGCTTTGTCTCTGGACTCCGATTTCTTGGCTGTGACATCACACAGTCCTATAATTGTGGTAATTGATAGCCGGGCTGCGGGGTTCGGAGATTTCACCATAAGGAGCCTGTTAGTGTGGTCTCCCAGTAGGCCCGGCCGCTCACACCTCCCATACTGATGTAATGTGTTGTTTATGGATCATCGACCTACTCAGTGCAGATCATTACATCTCATCAGCGGCAGACTAATGGAGTAAATATTGTCATTAGCGGCTGTCACCTTAATGACCCCCGCGGGGAGCCGTCAGCCGCGCAGCCCTCAGGCTTATAGGTACGCTTAGAAGTTCTGTCTCCTGTGGGTCTAATTAGACACCTGCAAAGTAAGATGTGGATTTTCCTAAGACAGTGTGAAAGCAATGTAAGATCGCAGACATCTCTTACACTATTAACCATTACAACTACAAACACTAGACAATGGCTTCTAATGAGCGCCGACATACCACTTTGATGTAAAACAACACAGGAGCCAGTGAAGGATCCACAGGACAGATCTGATACCAATTAGTAGTCATTAGACTACAAAAACACCTGTATATATTATTGGGGCCAGATGAGCTGATGAAAGTGTATGAGGCTGCGGGGGACATGGCACTAATCCCAGTTCCCGCACTCTGCCGCTGCCATCTTCTATAGTAGCACTATACTGTCTAGGCCGAGCGGCCATTTCCTGTCAGAATGCCACCTCACAGGAAGTTGCTAAGAAGATGAGAGCAACAGACAGTGGGCGGCCCGAGAACCAGAATTTGGCCAAGAACAAAAATGTATCTACTGAAGTATGGCAAAAGCCCAAATCCAAGGGATAAGTGCTGTTTGTCCTGGTGGGGTGAAGGTAAAATGTATCAATTTATCAAAACTCAGTTTTTGTGATACCCAGAACATCATTTAAAAAGATTACTTTAGGTTCAGTATCTCAAGGTGAAGCTGAAATTTATCGAGGATAAGTCACTTCTTGGGGCCTCAAACACTAAAGGACAACTCCGACGGTACCTAAAAAAACCCACTGAAACACACACACGTCATACTCACCATCCCTCCTGTGACGATCGCCACTTGAATCTCCCGCTGGCTGTGACTCCCTCACCTCAGTCCGGCATCTTCGGAACTTCCAGGTTCAAGTGAAGTGAATGGGAGAGAAGAGGCTGCTGGTGCGCATCCTTGGCTGGAGCGCATTACATGGCTTCCAGTAAGCTCAGCCAATCACGGCTAAGCAAGCTGGAAGCCATGTGATGCGCTCCAGCCAATGAAAAGGCTGCTGGTGCGCAAGTGCACCAGCAGCCTTTTCATGTCCGATTCACTTTACTAGAAGACGCCGAGGAGGAAGAAGTCCTGGCCCGCCCCCTGCTGTGACGACATTGTCACAAAATGGCGCCCAGGAGAAGAGGACGGGATCGACTGTAATTGGGTATATATGCTTTATTTTACTTCCGGGTGTGTGTGTGGGGGTGGTGGGGGGTGGTGGTGGTGGAGGGTTGGGGGATTGGTGTCGGAAAGAGGGGGAACGGGGCCACACAGCTTATTTACACACATTACAAAGTTATATAACTTTGTAATGTGCGTTAAGCTAAAAAAGAAAATCGCCGGAGTTGTGCTTTAAAGAAGAACTGTCAGCCAGGTCAGCTCTGCCAAACCCACCCCCGGACAGGGCGCGGCATACATACCGGCTCCTGCGCTTCCCGCTCCCGGCTTGGTCCCGCAGCGGAGATATGGCCGTCAGATAATCAGCACGCTCAATATGCAGGTGATCTGAGATTAGGCCGATGGCCATAGGAAATCAATTTAGGGGTGATATCCTATTGCCATGGGACTCATCTCAGCTCATCTGCATATTGAGCGCGCTGTTGAGCCGACAGCCATATCTCCGTGGCAGGACGGGGAAGCGCAGGAACCGATATGTATGCTGTGCCCTGTCCAGGGGTGGGGTGGGTTTGGGGGAGCTGACCCAGCTGACAGGTCTCCTTTAAAGTATACCTTCAAAGTGCCAGGGTGATCATTGGCTCCAGTATGGGAAGATAGAAGATATAGACCACACTGGACTGTACAGTTCCCAAGGCAACCATACTATTTTCTAATAATCAGGGCTCGTGCACAGAATTTGCTGGGAGTCATACTGTTGCCTCAGGAACTGTAGTGTCCAAGTTGGCCTGCATATTCCCACACTAGAGCTGGGTCTCCAGGATGTGGAAATTGAACATATCTACTAGAAAGTACCAGCCCTATTCCAGAGTGCGTAGCGGCTTCCCAAGTGGACCCCCAAGGGGGTCAGGTAAGGCAAGTCAGAGTCCAGATGTGATAAATGGGCAGGTGGCAAGACAGAGTAGTCAGGAATCGGCAGAAGGATAGTGTCAGGTGGCTCTGGTTCAGGGTCAGAAGTCCCAGTCATACAAAAAGAATACAGACGATTAAGGAAGATCAGGCAGAGGTAGAGTCAGGAGGTCACACGTGTTACACATGGGATATCAGAATAGCTACGGGCTGGCCTTTGCAAGATAAACCAGGAAATGAAGGAGAACTGGAAGCATGGTGGTGGCCAACAAGAGAGAGCTGGGCATGGACTGGGAGCCGCTGACACCGAGTGACATGGTGCCATTGTCCCATTGATGTGGGGAAGTAGTCCTGTGACCTTAGCAGAGAAACACCCCCCAAAAATAATGTTTCCACCACCATGCTTGGACGGTGTTCTTTGAGTCATAGCCAGCATTTCTCTTCCTCCAAACACGGCGAGTTGAGTTGATGCCAAAGAGGTCAACGTTTGTCTTGTCGAACCACAGCACTTTCTCCCAATCACTCTCACAATCTTCCAGGTGTTCATTGGCAATCTTCAGATGGGCTGACACATGTGCCTTCTTGAACACTGCAGGATTTAAATCCATTACGGCGTAATGTTTTACCAATGGTTTTCTTGGTAACAGTGGTCCCAGCTGCTTAACAAGCTTTAGGCCGGTCTCTCTCCTTCGTCATGATCCAGGATACCCCACGAGGTGAGATTTTGCATGGAGCCCCAGATCAATGTCGACTGACTGTCATTTTACATTTTTTCTATTTTATTTTTTAGTAATGCACCAACAGTTGTCTCCTCCTTACCTAGTGTCTTACTTCTGGTTTTGTAGCCCATTCCAGCCTTGTGCAGGTCTATGATCTTGTCCCTGACATCCTTAGAAAGCTCTAAAGCTCTTAGAAAGGATAGAGTCTGACTAAGTAATCGAGTCTGTAGACAGGAGACTTTTATACAGGTGACAATGTAAGACAGCTTTCTATAATGCAGATAATTCAATTAGGAGCGTCAAACTAGTCTGTAGGAGCCAGGACTCTTAAAGGGGTAGTGCGGCACTGACTTTTTTCTATAACTTTGTCATGTGGTGCTATTACCTTTCTTGTCGCCATCCACAGTGCTTGGGACGCCCCCCCCCAACGGACATCCATAAGTCTAAATATTTTTTAATTGCGTCGATACATTGGCCCGACGGCCATCTTGTGTCGATGTGTCATGCTGTGATCATTTGGGCTCTGGCTGAGGATCTGCCCCATTAAACCAGCCCCAGCTCAGTGGTCACATGATCTGCAGCTTGCTCCAGTAGCCACAGCATGACGCATCGATACAAGATGGCCACCCGGCAAGAAAGGTGATAGCACCACATGATATGACTCCTTTAATGATTGGTAGAGGATCAAATACTTATTTCTCTATGCAAAATCCAAATACATTTATATAATTTATACCATGTAATTTTCTGGGTTTTAGTTTTGATATTCTATCTCTCACTGTTAAAATTAACCTGTCCTTAAAATTATAGACTATTCATACAAAATCAGTGAGGGATCAAATAATTATTTCTTTCCCTGTAATTATCATCAGTTTTATTATAAGAATAGTAATAATTATAGTATTATTACCATCTCCAGTAATTATATATATATTACTATTCAGTTTTTTTGAGTTATGATCATGTACCATGTGATGTGTCCTCATTAATCTTTATATCTTATATTTGTTCCCATGACCCAAGTCATTACGTTTTCTGCTGCCTGGGGGTGTATACTACAGGGAGCAGGAGGGTATATATATATAGTTATGTGTGTGACATATAGGAGAGATAGCAGATCTCTGTGCGGTTACAGGACAGGTGAGACCACAGGCCTGTCCTTCTTATACATGGTGTAGGTGGCATCACAGACGGGTACATCAACTATATATGAATTCTACATCATACTAATGCCATTCATCTATTTGCCCTATGAATATCCTTTATTATAATACAGTCATATAATAAATTATGGAGTCCTCTGTCGCAGCTCTGCAAACACTGGAGAGAGCCATATAATAGCTGACAGTCAGCCAAGAACCTCCTCTCTGACAGCTGGCACTGACGTAACAGCGTTATGACTGGAAGCTGATACAAAGGTAAGAAACCTATCACTGGTATCTAATACCAGGGTAACACCTACACTAGCAGCTGGAACCAGGGTAACAATTATATTATCGGTAGTTGGCACTAGGGTAACAACTATATTATTAGTAGCTGGCATCAGGGTAACTACTATAGGGGGCACAGATAAAGCCTAGCTACCACGTGGGGGCACAGGTGTGGCCTAACTACTATATGGGGGCACAGAAGGGTCCTAACTACTATATGGGGGCACAGAAGGGTCCTAACTACTATATGGGGGCACAGAAGGGTCCTAACTACTATATGGGGACACAGAGAGGTCCTAACACAGAAAGCATTACAGATTGAGAGTTTGTATAGAAGCGAGGAGCCTAGAGTGTTTACCCAGCTGCTTCTGTAGACAGTCATGGCCAAGAGAGGTCTTTATGAAGTCATATTATTTCACACAATAGGTAAAATTTTCCCCTTAATGCAGCAATAATTCAGAAACTGATTGACTCGACTTCTATGCCATTTAGCGTCTATGGAAACTGTATAAGAACCAGGACCGACCCTACTAGGGCCATCCCTGGTGTAGTGTCTTACAGTGTACCAGTAACCCATATACATTGGCTTCAATATTCCCATACACAGTGCCTGTAAGAGACGATCCTATATACAGTGCCTATTGTATTAGAGAGTGCCTCCATTAACAGAGATATATAAGTGGCCGGTCATGGGTTATGTCATCAACATATGCTGATTTGAAGTGATCTGAGTTGGGAAGATGCTTCGACTGAAGGAGTGTTTGGTGATTGAGTTGGCTGGATTCATGAATTTGCCTTAAAGACCATCTGGTATAATAGTCAAGCATGGCCAGGCCCAACATAGAACTTTCTCTGGTCTCCAACCACGCTTTTCTCTTCTAGTAGAGCCCAGGTTGGCATGCCCTTTAAGCAAGTTAACCCCCCCATCCCCCACCCCATTCCTTCTTTACTAATCGTTCATTGTTCCATGTTGAGCTGGTCCTCCTTCTCGAAAGACTCTATGGCAGCTATTCGGTCTTCCTCTATGGCAAGCTTGGACTAGCCACCAAAGAACGAGAAAATCCTTAGTTTTTTAAACCTTTTTTATGCTGTTGTCGGAACAGACATTTTATTCCTTATGTTTTATAACATTTTTTCTATGTTAGTCCAGGCTCGGTGATGGTGAATTCTACGGTTTACGATACAGCGTCCAAAGCTGCGTTCCTTAACTCAGATGTCCTGTTCATGTCTCTATTATCTCTATTGCTGATCTCCTTCGGCCTCCTTCTCTTCTTGATGTCCATCATGGTGAGTGTCTATTTCTCCATCTCTCATCTGCAGGAGGAGCCGCGTTATATCCTTTTTGTCCACATGCTGATCAATGACACCATCTATATTACTTTGAGTCTCTTGGGCTTCTTCAGCACAGCATACCTCATTTACTTCCCTGTGCCTATTTCGTATATAGTAGTGTCTATAACGTCCTCGGCTTTGAAGGTGACTCCATATAACCTGGCAGTGATGTCCTTAGAGCGTTATGTGGCCATCTGTTTCCCATTGCGGCACTCAGAGTGGTGGACCCGCCAGAAGACCATTTTGGCCATTGTAGTCATTTGGATCATTGGGTTAGTACCCAACGTCATTGATTTCATGATTTTGTGCTTCTCTGTGCATAGTGACTACTTCTACCTTTACTGTCTCTGCTCAAGATCAGAATTTATGAAGAGCAATGGTCAGGATATCTTGAAATCTTTGACCTACGCCTTAGGGTTTTCTTTAGTAGCGTTGATCATCGTGTTCACTTACATCAAGATCATGTTGGTTGCAATAAAAGTGGACTCTGGAAAAGCCGTAGCCTCCAGGGCTGGTAAGACAGTCATTCTCCACGCGTTTCAGCTCCTGCTTTGTATGATGGCCTTCTCCTACAGCCTGACTGAAATGTTTCTAAAAAAATACCTCTATATGTTACCAGTGATCAATTTCTTCTTCTTCATGTGTCTTCCGAGGGTCATCAGCCCCTTAGTCTATGGCTTACGGGATGAAGTCTTCTTTAGGTACATAAAGCGAATTGTGCTTTGTAAATCTCTAAGAACCTCCCAAAATCCAGGGACAATATAAAATCTGGTTAACATTTCCAACCTAGAAGAATTCTGAAAGACTAGAATTTTAGGCAAAGTTGGGTGACTACCTCTAGTTGATGGTGATGGAGTTGTGATGGTGACTATATTGATTCCAGTGAGAATTTTCCAGGTTCAGACAAAACTAATAAGCTAGAGAAAAAAAAATCAGGAATGTTGGCTTTATCATATATACTTATATTGTAAATAATTTGCTTTCACCTATATCCAGTCACATCTAGAGCTGTCCTAACAACTGCTGACTGCCATTTGTGCTGACAGACATCTCTTCCTCCATGGCAGCTTAACCCCTTAAGGACAGAGCCTGAAATGGCCTTAAGGACAGAGACAAATTTTATAAATATGACCAGTGTAACTTTATTCATTAATAACTTCGGGATGCTTTTACCTATCCGGCTGATTCTGAGATTGTTTTCTAGTGACATATGCTACTTTACATTTCTGGTAAATTGGAGTCGATACTTATAACGAATCTTTATGAAAAAAAACAAAATAACGTGAAAAATTGTGAAAAAATGCATTTTTCCAACTTTGAAACTTTTCTGCTTATACAGAAAGTGGTTATACCACATAAATTATATATTAAATAGCATTAGCAACATGTCTACTTTATGATGGCGGCATTTATTAAACTATTTTTCATTTTTTTTAGAAAGCTTAAAACATTAGCAGCAATTTTCCAAATTTTCTGTAAAATTTCAAAATCAGATATTTTTAGGGACCTGTTCAGGTTGAAAGTGTATTTTAGGGGACTGTATGTTAGAAAGCCCCACAAAGCACCCCATTTCAGAAACTGCACCCCCCAAACTCTGCAAAAGCAGATCCAGAAAGTTTTTTTTAACCCTTTAGGGGAGTCACAGAAATAAAAGCTAAGTGTGCAAGAAATTTGAAAATTTTAATTTTCTGTGCAGAGATTTTATTGTAATCCAATATTTTTCATAATTATAAACCTATACCAGAGAAATGCACCCCAATAATTATTGCCCCGTTTCTGCAGTTTATAGAAATACCCCATATGTGGCCCTATTGCGCTATTTGACGCAACCACAAGCCTATAAAGATATAAAGGAGCGCCTAGTGAATTTCAACGCCTCCGTTTTATTTGGTCATTTTTGACTGTACCACTTCAGGTTGGCAGAGGCTCTGGGGTGCCAAAACCTGAAAAACACCCCTAAAGGGACACCATTTAGAAAACTGCACCCCTGACGGAATGTAACAAGGGGTGCGGTGAGCATCTGGACCCCACAGGTGCTTCACAGATTTTCAGAACAATGTGGCGTGAAAAAAGAAAAATTTATTTTTTACACTATAACGTTGTTCTAGCCTAAAATTTTTCATTTTCACAATGGGATAAAAGAAAATAAAAACACAAAGCGTGTAGCACAGTTTCTCCCGAGTACAAAAATACCCCACATGTGGACATAAAGTGCCAAGCGGGCGCAGGACGAGCCTCCAAAGGGAAGGAGCGCCAATTGGCCTTTGGAAGCTGGATTTCACTGGAATGGATTTCAAGGGCCATGTCGCATTTACAGAGCCCTCGTGCTGCCAAGACACTGGAAACCCCCACAAGGGACCCCATTCTGGAAACTACACCCCTCAAGGAATCTAAGAAGGGGTGCAGTGAGCATATGGACCCCACTGGTGACCGGCACAAATGTGGAAGAATGTTACATGAAAGGGGAATTTTTCATTTTTTCACTTTCATGGCACAAATGTGCCCGTCATCAAGGGGTCCATATCCTCACTGCACCCTTTGTTAGATTCCTTGAGGGGTGTAGTTTCCAGAATGGGGTCACTTGTGGGGGGTTTCCAGTGTTTTGGCAGCACGAGGGCTCTGTAAATGCGACATGGCGTTCATCATCCATTCTAGCCAAATCCAACCTCCAAAATCCAAATGGCGCTCCTTCCCTTCGGAGGCTTGCCCTGCGCCCACATGGCGCTTTATGTCCACATGTGGGGTATTTACGGACTCAGGGGGAATTGTTCTACACATTTTGTGTGTTTTTTTCTCTTTCATCAATTCATGTCATCAATTTCATTTTCACGCCAAATTGTTCCACATTTGTGCCCATCACCAGTGGGGTCCATATGCTCACTACACCCATTGTTACATTCCCTGAGGGGTGTAGTTTCCATAATGGGGTCACTTGTGGGGGGTTTTAATGGTCTTGGCAACACAGGGGCCTTTTAAATGCAACATGGACCTCGAAATCCATTCCATTCCAAATCCAGCCTCCAAAAGCCAAATGGCGCACCTTCCCTTTGGAGGCTTACCCTGCACCCGCATGGCGCTTTATGTCCACATGTGGGGTATTTTCGTACTCAGGGGAAATTGCTCTACACATTTTGCGTTTTTTTATATCTTTTAACCCCTTGTGAAAATGAAAAAATCAAGACAAGATCAATGATTTAGTGTAAAAATTAAGCATTTTTTACACTAAATGTTGGTCTAGCCTTGATTTTTTTCCATTTCCACAAGGGGTTAAAAAAGAAAATGAACACAAAACGTGTAGAGTAATTTCCCCTGAGTACGAAAATACCCCACATGTGGATATAATGTGCCATATGGGCACAGGGCAAGCGACCAATGGGACAGAGCGCCATTTAGAGGCTGGAATGGAGGATGGAGGCCATGTCGCAATTACAAAGCTCCTGTGCTGCCAGAACAGTAGAAACCCCCCACAAGTGACCCCTGTCTGGAAACTACACCCCATAAGGAATCTAACAAGGGGTGCAGTGAGCATATGGACCAAAGTAGTGATGGGCATTTTTTTAAAATTTTTTTTGTTTTTCACGGCACAAATGTGTCCGTCACCAGGGGGCCATATCCCCGCTGCCCTCCTTGTTAGATTCCTTATCGGGTGTAGTTTCCAGAATGGGGTCACTTGTGGGGGGTTTCTACTGTCCTGGCCGCACAGAGGCTTTGTAATTGCATCATGTCATCCTCTAATGGGATTGGCGGCCATAGCTATTTAGCTGGGGAAAAGGGACAATTCTAATTTATTTGGGGGGATTAGGCCAATTATTAGTTTATAAGGTTGAAAATGACAGGTGTCCATCAAACTCAACCTGTGTTGATCCAGAGGAAGGCAAAAAACCCTTGTGAGGCAGACGACAGTAGCCTCATCACAGGGGAAAAATTCCTTCCCGACTCCATAATGGCGATCAGAATAATCCCTGGATCAACGTGACCCCTGAAATAGGAATAAGGGACAGAATTTAGAAAATGTAGAACTCCAATGACGTGTAGTACGCCTTGAAGCGATCCAGTATGCAGAGGCCGGGGGGATCAGGACAGGTGCCACACTGGAAAATGGTGTCCTTCCTGATCCCCCTGTTACCCCACACTCTGCACTTCTTCTGGGGTCTCCCATTCTCCAGTGTGGGGGACGTCACCTGGAAAATATTGCCCTGGTGCGATACGGGGTCCTTCATATCCAGAAGCGCTGGGTCCGCTCCATGGCTGCTAAATATTAGGGCTTTATTACTGCTTCTGATATTTTCGGATCGTGCCGCAAGCTACAGGGCAGCGAGGGACCGGAAGAGGGGGTGCTGGTATAAAAGTTATCCCCGTACAGGTGGTGACCTTTATCCAGCAGTGGGAAGATCAGTTCCCCAACGATCTCCCCACTAACTCGGAGTGGGGGGGGGGCATCTGGGGGCTGGATTTGGGTGTCCTTTCCTTCATACACTCTAAGGGTACATGCACACTGCGGAATGGCGAAGGATAACCCTTTGTGCATTCCGCAACTGGCACCCGCCGGCGGACTGATGGAGGCGCGCGTCTCCGCTCGTGTCACACTCCATTATATGCACGGGCGGATTCCGCCCTCTGTCCAAAGAATGAACGTGTTAATTCTTTGGACGGACGACGGAATCCGCCCGTGCATAGAATGGAGTCTATGACATGGGTGGAGACACGCGCCCACATCAGTCCGCCGGGGGATGCCAGCTGCGGAATGCACAAAGGGTTATTCTTCACCATTCCGCAGTGTGCACGTACCCTTTTAAGGCTGCGTTCACACTACGTATATTTCAGTCAGTATATGTATATTTCAGTCAGTATATTTCAGTCAGTATTGCAACCAAAACCAGGAGTGGATTAAAAACACAGAAAGGCTCTGTTCACACAATGTTGAAATTGAGTGGATAGCCGCCATTTAATGGCAAATATTTGCTGTTATTTTAGAACAACGGCTGTTGTATTGAAATAATGGCCGTTATTTACTGTTATATGGCGGCCATCCACTCAATTTCACCATTGTGTGAACAGATCCTTTCTGTGTTTTTAATCCACTCCTGGTTTTGGTTGCAATACTGACTGAAATATACTGACTGAAATATACGTAGTGTGAACGCAGCCCCCATCTGTAAGTGTACCCTGAGGTACTCTCACAGAGTTTGGAGAATTTCACGCCATACCGTCATCTCTTACTGGGACTGTACTGGCGGAAAAGACGTGTCTGGGGGGCAGTGTACGCTACGCTACGCCCAGACACGTCACTGGATGATGAGGATGAGGATGAATGGAGGAAAGAAGGATCTCCCCCATTCATCCTCACTGGCTGTTTCGGTGTTGGAGTCAATAATAACGTATGCGTCCGACGCCGAAAACAACCCGGGGGCCATCTTTATACCGGGACTAGTATATGGGGTATGTAAATGTGTTCCGGTGTAGTGTAAAACTTTATTTCATGTAGTGTGGTGTAATGTAGTGTTTTTTTACGTTTTTTTTTTAACAGTAAGGAAAAATATACCTACGCCAAAAAAGAAACTGCTGATAAATGCCGCACTTATGTGCGGCACTTATCAGCAGACAGTGGCGGTAGGATATAGGGGGGAAAAACGCCCCTACGCCAAAAAGGAGGAGTTGCTGATCAGCGGCGCACTTACGTGCCATGCTGATCACCACTCAGCGGCGTTAGGGCGAATAAAAAGAAAAAAAAATGTGGAAAAACCCCCAAAAAACAAACAAACATCTTTTTACCCCAAAGCAAATGATCAGTGTATAATATACACTGATCATCCGCTAGGGGGCAGTAGAATGGAGCTGGCGGAGATGGGCGAAGATGGGGGTGACGGAAAAGCCCGAAGAGCCGAAGATTCGCGATGAAGACCGACCGAACCCAGAAGTGGCGGCGACGAGGAGAAGAGGACACGCGGGACCGCGGATCTTCGTTCCGGACGCCAGGATCAGGTGAGTATAGTGCACTACACTATACCCACACCTGTTCTGCACCCCTCAGCTACCAAGCTGAGGGGTGCAGAACCCGGCCGGACACTTTTTAACTGTTAGATCGCCGTGATGGGACGGCCGGCACTGGCTGGCCTATCACGGCGATCATGGGGGTGGCACCAGCGCCATCTTTGTTGAGGACAGTAATGGCGATTGGTGCTGTCCCGGACAGCACCAATCGCCATTGCTTTCCGGGTCATCGGGTCACTGATGACCCGGAAAGCTGTATTCAGCTGCTATCGTCTGATCTGTATTGATCAGCCGATAGCAGCGATCGTTGGCACGGGGGTTAACCCCCCGTGCCGACGAGCAGAGATGGCCTGCTATACAATATAGCAGGCCATCTTCCCCGATCGCTGTGTGTGAACACACAGCGATCGGGTAAACATCGGGCGTAAATTTACGTCCATTTGCATTAAGTACCAGGGCAGGGGGGCGTAAATTTACGCCCGATGTCGTTAAGGGGATAAAGGAGTTTTACGAGAATAGAAAAAGTCTTCTCGGCCGTACTTTGCCCATTACAGTCCGTTCCGGGCGATAATCGTTTGGTGTAATAGTTCAAGTTCAAAGGCAACAATCAAAGACTGATCGTTGTCTTTCAGCATGTTTTAAATTCCCGATCACGATAGCGATGGTCTGCTGGCCATTGCCTGAGTAATAGGAGCGGTGATAGCAGATGGCTGCTTAAATGCTATAGGCTACATCCCCCCATAGCTCCCCGTGCCCCCACCCCCGTGCGCTCACTGTCTGTGCGTGTAATAGCACAGACAGCGAGCACTTGCTTCCTCCTCAATATCGGACCATGTAATAGGATTCTTAGCCTAGAATGCAACTCAAAGCCTTACACCCTTGATCCTGGTTTTAGAAGATTGCTGATCCTAAAATCTGGATAGTTTTATATAAATAAGTCCAGATAAAGAATAAAACAAAAGGACGGCTAATGCCTGATAATGTCGGGGGAGACTTTTGAGGCCTACATACATTTAATGGTCAGCTGGTCCTACAAAAGTCGCCATGCTCGGCCAAGTTTTCACCAACGTACAGTATATGGCGGCATTACTGTAATGGTTCTTATATAAATGAATGTGTCACTTAGAGCTTGTTGCATATGTACTAACATAAAAGTCATCACCACTGGTATGGGATATTATGTGCTGATCCCTGCATGTTACATTTTTGATATATGTGGAAAATGTGAAATAAAAAATATTTACGTGACTTGATTTCAGAAACTCTTATGCAGCAATATCTACTTTTACTCTGCCTTAAAGCTGGTCGAGACTAGTAAAGCTCCTGGGTAATATTATTTGAACTCACAGTCTAATTCAAAGCCATTGAAGCCAAGACAGCCATGCCTAAGAGATCTTTATGGGGTTACTCCAATCTCTTTAACAGTTTATGACACCTAACACCTGTTTCTAGAATCATCTTAACCGTCCCAGTTGAGCAATAGCTTGCATACTTATCAAATTTACAAAAGAATATTTTCATAGTCCAAGTTCTCAGTCTCCCAATGGAATGCCCCCTAAGAGCTTGACTATATATTTTGCACCAGTCCTCACATGCAGGAGGAGCATTACTACAAACTCGGGTCCCTGTAGTAGAGGAGTAAGACAAGTCCAACAGCATCCAAACCCGTCCTTTTCTCCCGGGCGCCATCTTGGGTCGATGTCTTCACAGCAGGGGGCGGTCCTGGTCTCCTTCCTCTTTGCTGTCTTCCACAGCAGTAAATTGGAGAGGAAAAGGCTGCTGCAGGCTTTTCATTGGCTGGAGCACATCAAATGACTTCCAGCTTCCTCAGCCCTGATTGGCCCCCACCAGCAGCCTTTTCTTTCCCATTCACTGCACCCGTACCCGGAAGTGAGGACGGCGGCCAGTGGGAAATTGGAATGGCGATCACCACCTGAGGGAAGGCAAGTATATATTCTGTGTGTGTCTGTGTTTTTTTTTTTTTTTTTTTTGGGGGGGGGGGGTCGCTGCACTACCCCTTTAAGCTCACAAGTAAAATATGTTGCGATTCACAATGAGTCTTTGTCAAGTATATATTTTACTTGTGAGCTTAATAAAGATTTAAAGATTTTCCTGAAGACTGGATGGTGTTGGACTTGTCTTGTTCCTCTATGTACACCCACCAACTGAGATAATGGGCTCCAGCGTGCATCCAACCGCGTGCTTACTGAGGGATCGTCTAGTGCTGCTGGATCCCAGTGCATACTCAGGTCCCTGTAGTAGTCTCCTATAAGACTTCTGGCCTTCTATACAGTACAGGTACTCTCTTAGTCCGAGTCTCACTATACAATTTTCTATCTGGTCACACCAATTCTTCTGTTCACTTATTGGGACCAAATTAATGTCCCTGATAATATATATCAACTGGCTTCCTTACATGTAGGTCTCTAAGACTCCTCAGCCTCGTAGGCTTTCCTAAAATCTCCAGTGACCTCTCTGGACTTCAGTACGTCTAAGACACAAGTACTGGCCTTTTATCTCTCTACCAGCCCAGCATTGTGACCATCTAGGCTCCATCCTCTGCTCAGTCTCTCAAGAAACCAAAAACATGGACGCCCTTCAATTTACCAAAAGGCACTGCAGTCTCCACCACCAAGTCAGGTAAAACAATGGTTCTTCCTGCCCGGAACCTGTTCCTCCTGCAAGAACACTGGTATAACGTGACTCCTAACCATTCTCTGCCAAAACAATTACAGGAGCTCTCTGCTGCCAATCCTTGTCTTGTCACGTACAGGAGTTCACTTCTCTATCCTTGTTTTAGCAAGGAAAACACAGTCTTAGGGCCCTATTACACCAGCAAATTAACTTTTTGAGCCAAAGCCAGGAATGGACTATAAACAGAGAACAGGTTATAAAGGAAAGACTGAAATTTCTCCTCTTTCCAAATCCATTCCTGGCTTTGGCTTAAAAAAACTGTCAGATAATCTGTTGGTGTAATAGGGCCCTTAGGGGCCTATTCCACGGAGCGATAATCGGCCGATTTGCTGATCGTTTATTTAGGCCCAAACCTAAAATCATCGGTCACCCACCACGCATCGCTGCGTGGATTAGCGGTGCACGGCGGGCGACCAGCGATTTGAGAAGCACCATACATTACCTAGCAGGGCTTGTCCTCCGCTCCGTCTTCCTCCCTGGGTCCTGCGGCGCAGCATCAGCTTCGCTGCAGTCTGACTGAGCTGTCAGACCACTCAGCCAATCACTGGTCGGGTGCTGCGCGGCGGGACCCGGGGAGAAAGACGGAGCGGAGGACAAGCCCTGCTAGGTAATGTATGGTGCAAGGGCTGCAAGGACATCGGTAATGATGTCCCTGCAGCCCTCGCTAAACGATCATTGGGCTGTGGAATAGGCCCAGTAAATGAGCATGTACTAGGACTCAGCATTGCTTTCATTTGAAGTAGGGAAACTCTGTGATACAGGGGTTTACAACTGGGTGGTTGCCTTCATTGGCTGGACTCCCATAGTTGGCTTAGTGGTCGGGTTGCTCAGTGGTAGTGAAAAAATCCTCCAAAAAGTTCATGTGCTTAGGTAAACATTGGTAAAAAGGCATAGTCAGCTACTTGAGTCCTTCGCAGCTCCTGCTGCAACATCTTCTGGTCCCCTTCTTGTCACTTTCTTGGTAGTGTCGGCTCATTCAGGCGCTTTTAATCATTTTTCTTGCCCCGATAATCCCTTTAAATAATTAGTACTTAAAGTGGCTTATTTAAATTTATTTATTTATATAGATAATTATGTTTGACAAGTATATTGAGCGTTCATCCGTATAATGATTGCACATCAGGTCCCATTGGATATGAGGTAGTACTATGTGCTGTGTAAGTCTCAGAGCGGGGAGAGTATAAATATATGGAGGGCGGCCATGACTCCCGACACAAGCACAATCCGAGCTCTGAGGAATGGGACTTCACTGCTAACCTGCTGCACAGTAAGTATATAGGGGGCAGCAAAGAATGGATCATATACAAGACATACATACATTTATTCTGTTTGTATTTGACTAATATACTAGAATGGGATTGAAGATTTGCATCATGTTGTATATTTTCCCGTCTCCTATGGAGGCCATCATCTTCCACAGTCACATTATTTTGCTTCTAACTCCAGGACTTCTCTTGTGCTGCACCTGGGAGTAGACTGGGAGTGATCTGCCCTTCTGGACATTGCAGATTATCTACGGTACCCACTGACTGTGTAATCCTTAAGTTTTAAATATTCCACATAATAACAATCCCTTGTAGATCACTGTTATTACTTTTGTTCTCTTGTTGATGATTTTAAAGTTGCTCAGGTAAGAAAATAAATACATGAGTACTCACCTACCCCTGATCCCCCATTAGTGTCATCCTTACAGCTCAGCATGATACATGGGGGGATACTGTCACTGCCGTGGCCATTGATTCTATGCATCTAGATGGGGCCCTCATCCTATCTCTGTAAATAGCACATGGTGTAGACATTCTTAGATGTGTCAGCCAGGAGGCAGTTGTCCCTTGAGATGAGTTATACAGATATCCTTACCTTGTAGCTATGCTTTTTTCAGTTTTTTTTGCACCCATGGCATCTAGTAGACCACTCAACTGGACCATTCCATCTATAACTATAACCATGCAGAGAATACATGGTCTACTGAACTTATCTACAGGGTCAAAGGTTAGGCTACATCCACACGCCCGTAGTGCAGCTCACAGAGCACTACATTGGCCCTTCATTGCCGCAAATTACAGTCCACGTTACAGCAGAACCTATTTTTTGCAGTACACATCGCAGCCCCGTACAGACATACAGACGAGTGAACGGGGCCATTGAATAACATTGTTTTGTCTGCAATTGGGGACAGAACAACGGACGTGTGAATGTGGCCTTAGGGACAGGCAAGGTTAGAGAAGTAGGCGACATCCTTGATCTCCATCTCTATCCTCAGCTGACAATAGAGGACACAATTTCCTAGGAATGTTTTTATTTTTTTTTTACCTTTTGATGTTTTTTCCTCCCCAGTTTACTTTCTGCATTTCAGATGAATCTCACAAGCGGTCAAACAAATACAACCAAAGAGTCTTCCCAGCTCAGCAAAAACATGGAGGTTCTGAGAATTACCGTCTTTGTTCCAACATTCCTCTTCTTCTTCTTTTTCTTGTATTTTATTATTGCTATGTTGAACACTTTCTTCAAGAGCCCGAGGGCCCAGGAAAGTGCCCGCTATGTCTTGTTTGCCCACATGCTCATTAATGATACTGTGTATCTCACCCTTACACTTCTTCTCACTGTCTTGGCCCTATATTCCATCACCTTTTCCGTCCCCTTCTGTTACCTTCTTGTTACTGTATCCTCTACCTCCTTGAAGGTCACTCCATACAACCTGGCCGCCATGTCTCTGGAGCGCTATATAGCCATATGTTTCCCACTAAGGCACGGAGAGTTTTGCACTTTGCGCAGAACCTACATTGCAATTGTAGTAATATGGGCCATCGGCTTAATCCCTAATTTTGCCGATTTAATTGTCTTGGGTGCCGTAGATAGTGGTATTTTCTTACTGCATCTAAAATGTACCCGAACATCCCTCCGCTTCACCGAAATGCAAAACCTGATCAGAGATTTTGTCTACATCTCAACTTTTTCCCTGGTGGGACTGATCATCATTTTCACTTACACGAGGATCACGATGGTGGCCATGAAGCTTGGTTCTGGAAAGGCGTCTGCAGTCAAGGCTGGAAAGACAGTGCTGCTCCACGCGGTTCAGTTAATAATATGTATGACTCCTTTTGCCAATACCTTACTGGAGATGTTACTTAAGGACTATAGTATTGTACTACCAATAATCAACTTCTGCTTCTTCATGTGTCTTCCAAGGTTCCTCAGTCCTTTTATATATGGAATCAAGGATGAATATTTCCAAAAACACATGAAAAGATATGTGATATGCAAATCCCGAAAATGTGATCCAATTTAACATATTATATAGAGAGATACATTGTTATGATAGGGTCCAAAGAAAAAAAAAGCGAGGTAGAACCAATTCCTCCCAGGTTGCCATTTTATGCAATTGCTCTTTTTATACAGATATAACATTAAATCCACCCGCAAAATATTGTGTTGGTTCCACAGTGCTATGATCCAATAAGGCCATGGCTCTATCACCCTGTCATATGATGAAACATCCACATGATGCCAGGACACAAGGTCTCCAGCAGAACATCTGTAGACATGTGGTTTAGAAAAATAGAAATAGAAAACAGGGTGTTGGCTGGCTCTCGAGAGGTCTGTGTTGTGGGACCAAAGAGGTAATGTCTCACCTTTAGGACAGCACCATAAAAGCATGTGGGGACAATCAGCTCTCTGGCACCACGTCTGGATTTATATCCATCTTCTCAGCACAAGAGAAGTTCTGTCTCAGGACTTCTCTTGTGCTGCACCTTGGGGTGCACATACAGAAATCTGCTAATATATATATAACCATCATTGGCTAATGAAATTCCGTGATGGAAGAAAATTACTTCTGCCTCTTGTTGCTTGAGAGTGACCAAAGGCAATGGATGAGGAGGACTATTGAGGAGGACCATTAACCAGTGTTGCATTGGGGACCAAAAATAAAATTTCAGGTTATTGGGAAGAAGTTGTAGTGGCCCCATAAGGCTGATGTGTGATGGGGCGTGTAGTCTACTGTACAGCATAAGATGACTGATACTGTATCAAGATATAAAGTTACACTCTCCAATACTACTTTTGTAACATTGGTCGGTAAGATACAAAAACGAGAAGCTGATCTCCTATTTGTCAGATCTTACAATGTATATGGAAAAGACAAAGGGCACTTCCTGAAATCAGTGCCGGAAAGTGAATAGAATATTTGTTTCTGTCTAGAACTATGGCTTGGTGGAGGCCTAGAAAACTAAAGGAGACATGGATAAATATTCTCACTTCCTTGGTCAAGCCAGGACTTACTACAAAGCCCCGACCCTTTTAAGAGAGAGCTGGATTTAGCTTGCAGGAATTAACTGTAATACAGGGTTAATGGATTAAATGTTAGAGACGCCTCCCTCAGACCACACTTTGGCTGCCTGAGGTAGGGCCATGTGACCATAATCTATACTTTCTTGACATGTGACCATTACTTGTGGCAAATATGCAACAGTTTTACCTCTTGAACTTCTAATATACCTCAGTGTACGCTGTTTTAGCTTCTTTTTTTTTTTTTTTTTAGCAGAGTGACAAGTGAAGTGAAGTTGATTGTTGGCGAACCCAACATCAGGACACCATGTAATCTGCTCAGTGTCACAAGAGAAATTGTCTTTTAGAAAAAAAAAAATTATATTAGGTTCAGATTCAGCAAAATGTTTCTAAAAATGTGCCAATAAAAGCTAAAATGGCAAAAACTGGGTTTTTTTTTTCCATTTCAAAACGTAATTAAAGTTTTTTCTCCACTAATATTTATGCATCCATAAAAAGGGTGAATAAAAAATACAACTTGACCCCAGCACGAACCCTCATACAGCCACATTACAGCGAACCTGCCACAAACTCAACAGGGGTTGTGATCCCAAGCAGTTATACAATGCACTCACTTTATTTTTTATGATTTCTATGTTTAATTCCTGATGTAAAATCAGATATGTGTAACACACACACATATATATATATATATATATATATATACACTCACCGGACACTTTATTAGGTACACCTGTCCAACTGCACGTTACCACTTAATTTCTAATCAGCCAATCACATGGCGGCAACTCAGTGCATTTAGGCATGCAGACATGGTCAAGACAATCTCCTGCAGTTCAAACCGAGCATCAGTATGGGGAAGAAAGGTGATTTGAGGCCTTTGAACGTGGCATGGTTGTTGGTGCCAGAAGGGCTGGTCTGAGTATTTCAGAAACTGCTGATCTACTGGGATTTTCACGCACAACCATCTCTAGGGTTTACAGAGAATGGTCCGAAAAAGAAAAACATCCAGTGAGCGGCAGTTCTGTGGGCGGAAATTCCTTGTTGATGCCAGAGGTCAGAGGAGAATGGGCAGACTGGTTCGAGCTGATAGAAAGGCAACAGTGACTCAAATAGCCAACCGTTACAACCAAGGTAGGCAGAAGAGCATCTCTGAACGCACAGTACGCCCAACTTTGAGGCAGATGGGCTACAGCAGCAGAAGACCACACCGGGTGCCACTCCGCTCAGCTAAGAACAGGAAACTGAGGCTACAATTTGCACAAGCTCATCGAAATTGGACAGTAGAAGATTGGAAAAACGTTGCCTGGTCTGATGAGTCTCGATTTCTGCTGCGACATTCGGATGGTAGGGTCAGAATTTGGCGTCAACAACATGAAAGCATGGATCCATCCTGCCTTGTATCAACGGTTCAGGCTGGTGGTGGTGGTGTCATGGTGTGGGGAATATTTTCTTGGCACTCTTTGGGCCCCTTGGTACCAATTGAGCATCGTTGCAACGCCACAGCCTACCTGAGTATTGTTGCTGACCATGTCCATCCCTTTATGACCACAATGTACCCAACATCTGATGGCTACTTTCAGCAGGATAATGCGCCATGTCATAAAGCTAGAATCATCTCAGACTGGTTTCTTGAACATGACAATGAGTTCACTGTACTCCAATGGCCTCCACAGTCACCAGATCTCAATCCAATAGAGCATCTTTGGGATGTGGTGGAACGGGAGATTCGCATCATGGATGTGCAGCCGACAAATCTGCGGCAACTGTGTGATGTCATCATGTCAATACGGACCAAAATCTCTGAGGAAGCTTCCAGCACCTTGTTGTATCTATGCCACCAAGAATTGAGGCAGTTCTGAAGGCAAAAGGGGGTCCAACCCGTTACTAGCATGGTGTACCTAATAAAGTGGCCGGTGAGTGTATATATATATATATATATATATATATATATATATATATATATAAAAACAAATGTGCTGTTTTTAGTTCATTAACTAACATCCTTGTACATTTTTCCCCCATGGATCTATTCACTTCCTGGTTTCCTCTCTGAACTGCGACCCTGCAGTTGCCATGCAACAGTGCAGACACTTTCCCACAATCCCTCTTGCTTGCAAGTGAAGTGAAAACCAACTGTGAGTAGTAATAGAAGAGATCAGGTGACTGTGATTGACCTGCTAATTAATTACTTGAAGAGACTTTGTCAGCAGGTTTGTGGTGTCCTATCTCAGGGTAGCATAAACTAGTGACAGAGAAGCTGAATAGAATGATATATCACTTACATTGTTCTGTGCAGCTGATCCAGTGATATTCCGCTGAATAACACGGAAAATAAGTACCGTATTTTCCGGCGTATAAGACGACTTTTTAACCCTGAAAAAGCTTCTTAGAAGTCGGGGGTCGTCTTATACGCAGGGTATGGTCGCCCCATACAGTGGGGGGCTCAAAAAAGGCCGCATCCCCCACCGTATGGGGTGACCATTATAAAAAAACAAACAGTTAACTCACCTGGGGCTCTTCCCGGCCTCCGCGCGTCTCCTGGCCCATTCCCGGCGCAGGCAGTGTGACGTACACTGACTGCGCCGGGGATCCTCTGAAGCTCTCCCAAACAGCCGAGCGTCTCATAGGACGCTCAGCTGCCGGAATAGCTTCCGGAGAATGACTGAGGCTCCGGAAGTACCTGAAGCTCTCCCGAAAGCAGAGTGTCTCTGAGCGTCTCCGATGAGACGCTCAGCTGCTCGGGATAGCTTCAGAGCGAACAGCCCTAGGTGAGTTAATTATTTTTTTTTTTTTATTTAGCCGCAGTTAACCCCAGCCTGACTGAAGCAGGGCTGCTGTCAGGCAGGGGTTAACATTTTCCGGCGTATAAGGCGAACCCCTGACAATCTTCTTAAAAGTCAGGGGTCGTCTTATACGCCCAGTCGCATTATACGCAGGAAAATATGTTAGTCCTCTACATTATGTGCATGAGCCCAGTAGTCCCAGATATTTGTAAGAAGCAGAAAACTCCGCCCACCAGCTGCTGATTGGCAGTTATCTATCCATGTTGTGTATAGGCAGTCAAATGTCAATCAGCAGCTGGAGGGAGGGGTGCAGCAAGAATCCTATTCTCCTGCATATTAGGAGAACGGCTGAACAGTATTATACAAGTAATACACCGATCTGTTCAGCATTTCTATCACTAGTTTATGCCGCCCTCATTTAAGACAGCATAGACCTAGTGACAGGTTCCCTTTAAATGCTGCTGTCAAAACTGACAGCGGCATTTAAAAGCCATTAAAAAGTCATCCTTGGTGGTCTAGTGGCAGATTGGCTTCCCACAATGCAATCCACCAAAAAAAACATGAAACTACAACATTTTTGGTCACATCACATCCAGAAAAATGTAATAAAAAGGGATCAAGAATTCGCATATGCACAAGTGTGGTATTGATAAAAAAGTACAGATCATTACACAAATGAATTTGATAAATTTTGCGCACGGGAGGACAGGCTTCCCATTTGCAATGCTGCACCCCCTTGCTGCCAAAATGGCACCTAAGGCTCAAACATGAAAAAAACGTGCACAGATTTTGTGTGGTGGAGTGTTTTTTGCACGATTTCGCTCAGGTTTGCGCTAGGCTCAGACTTTGATAAATATCTCCCCAGGCTCAGCCCCATTCTCCTAGAGAAAGGAGGATAGTGAGAATTTAATTTAGGGCATGTCCACACTCCCCGTTGTCCTCCTCTCTCTTTACTTCTACTGCACTCTTCACCCACTCACAGCGCACCTTAGATACGCTGAGGAAGGAAATCACATGGGTAGAGGAAGTGCATGAGTCTTTTGTCATGGACATTGTAGAGGAAGGACGCAAGCTAGAAAGCTCTCAACAGTGGTCCCTCTCGGGCCCTGGCCCTCTGCCAGGTCCCCCTACTCTCAAGCAAGTCAGTCTTAGTCAGATCCCTGTATGGGTAGGAAGCAAGACAAGACACAGCTCACCGTTTCTTCTTAGTCTATTCTACACAACACTACGCAGTGTTAAACTCCTCACAGGAGAGGACAAGTAAGCTAAGGCCTATAAACTCTATCTTGCAGCGCGGTTGTCAGCAGGAAATCCTCAGCATTCCGCTCATCCCGGTATCAAGGTCTGGGGCCTTGTGTCACCCTCATAGGACGGTTCAGCCGACACTGTTGGGCATTAGGTGGTGCGAAGACCCAAAGGTCAATACACGGGCACAAGTATTCTCTTCTTCTTCTAAGTATTCTTCTACCTCATCCTCCAACATCCCGGCAGAGCACAGTACTACTTTGGTTGGAACTCTCACGACATCCTCCTCTCTGTACCCTGTCAAAGAAAAGCTGTATAACTTTCTACACACAAGTACCTTCCAAGTAAAAACAAAATTATTTATGATAAAGAGACTCTGTGATTCTTCGCTTCACAGCGACACAGTGTACCCTACAGCCTTGGGACAGTTCCCCTTTCTGTGGGTGGCAGTTCCAATAGTCCGGGAGGGTCACTACACCACTCTGGCCAACCATGATATCATCCCAAGGGACCCCGTAGCAGCCCAGCACAACACTGTTTACTGTTACTGGGGAACAAGGTACAACCGGCCTTCTAAACTAAAAGCAGGCGTGCCATCACACCTGTGTGCCCAACTGGCACTGGCGTCACGACATAACATCTTAAGGCCCGGCTGTATTTTGGCCAACCACCACCGGAGTGGCGTCACAACTTACCACCTGGTAAGTGACCGCCGCTCCTCAGACATAACACCTTGAGAGCACACCACAAGATGAAGCCACAAGGACACCAAGGAGCGAGGACACGTAAGCATTACTTATATTTTTAGCCGCCAACTATTACATCTATTACATCTCGCTGACATGTCAAAAGTTTTTTCTTATGACAGTGACGTTATATCACATTCTCATGTCTTAAGGATTTTACCCTTTTTCTGTAGGTATAAAATTATAGTCAATGAATATAAACTAGTAATAGTCTAATAAGCAAAAGGTAAAGCAAATAAAAAGGTTTACGACAATTACAACTCAGGTTAGAACTACGCACAACTATATGAAAAGTTCAAGTGTCAAGGGAGAAATGGAGATACAGACGGAGCGGAAGAGCTTTACCTGCTGGGACCATAAAGAAACTCTGAAGAAATAATGTGGATTACTCGGTAGGATTGGGAAGCATTAAATAATAATGCAGATAAGAGGTGGCTATATGTTCCCAATACACCGAATAAAGAGGAATCATAATACCTGTGGCTCTCTGCTCTACTGTGAGTATAGGACTCAAGGAAATATAGGCCGAAAAACAGCAGAGAGGCCCTCGTCCATGCTATCTGCTATTACAGCTGCACTAGTTAGTAGATGTCATGTTCATTTATAAGATGTTTGTTTTCCTGGTGTAGTAAGATGGGAAAACAAAGGCAAAACACCTTGAGTAGGACCTACTAGTATGTTGATACTAATATTATTCTCCATCAAACTGATTTCAGCTCCTGGAGACAATACAGCAAGTGTCGAGCCTTGTGTATGAGTCTTCAGACTTCTTGATTTCTGAGGTTATCTCCATTATGTGCTTGTCTTCTCTCACCACCTCTTCTAAAGGGGATGTCTCATATTGAAGGTTCCTTTCTGTATGTAGTAATGGGACGTTTGGATATCACAGAAAACAGACCTGCACAGGGGACCATGACAGCAGCTCCTGATCTTGTTTGTTTTTTTCAATGGCCACAATTTTATTCCCTTTTTTTCCATGTAGCGGCATTGGTAGGAGAAATGTGTAACCGGAGAAGAACTCCAACAACAAGATCAGATTTATCGGGAGGGCCATGATCTCAACCTCCTCAACCTCATTCAACCACAGTTCTTTTATAACCTTCTCTTAATCTTTTATTTTAATAATCTGCAATAGTTGGGTGATATTGGGTATATGTGGGCCAGTGGGAAACGGAGTAGGGTCCTGTTGGTCCTAGCCTTGGACTGACAAGCAGAGAGTATGTGCATGCAGATTTCGAATTCAGCTGCAACCAGGACTCTAAGGCTTTGTTCACAAGTTCCGTGCAGTGATCCAGATCTGCTGCGGATCCTGTACATGTGAACACACCCTAACAAGGTATATTACAGAGGAGCCCTGACCATAGAAGCTTACTTTAAGGAATAAAGGCCGTTACAGATGATAATCGCATGGTGTAACATGCACTATGTCGATACAACGATAGTCTGCTGATCGGTACTTATAATAGCACCGACAGCAAGGTAGGAATGAGGAGCAAGCAAGTGCTAACCAGACTGGTTTGCATTAGCTTGCTCCTAAATATCGGCCAGTGTAATAGCCTTAGGAGTCCAGACCATAGGAGCTTACACTTTATAAGGAATATTAGGAGATACAAGAGGTAGAGGAGTAAGGGTCCTATTCCACAGGCTGATGGGGGCCCGATCAATAATGTATACCTAGCAGATCGGCGCTCGTTTACTGGGCCTATTAGCAAGGGCTGCAGGGACATCGTTACTGATGTCCTTGCAGCCCTTGTTTAAACACAATACTTTACCTAAACATGTTTAGGTCTTCTCCTGTGCTCCTTCTTCCTCCCGATCCCACGCACAGCAGCAACTTCAGAGCGGCCTGTCTGAGCTGACAGACTGCTCAGCCAATCACTGGCCGCGGTGGTCCTGGCCAGTGATTGGCTGAGCAGTCTGTCAGCTTAAGGCCCTATGCCATGGAACGATTATCGTCCGTATTCAGCCGATATCGGCCACTACGGACAATAATCGTGCCGTGGAATAGAGTGCAACGATCAGCCGACATCGTTCATGTCGGCTGATCGTTGCAATCGCTTGTTTTTCAACATGTTGAAAAACAAGCGACTGATATAGCGATGATCTGCTGCCGTTGCTCTGTTGAATAGGAGCATCGGCAGCAGACGCTGCTGCATCCTATGGGCTGCCCGGACGATCAGCGATCACCTGGGCAGCCCCCCCGCAGCTCCCGCCGCCCCTCCCGCTCGCTGCTGCCGCGCTGAATAGCGGCGGCAGCGAGCGGGGAACGACCCGTGAAATAGGGGCTTTAGACAGGCCGCTACGAAGCTGCTGCTGCGCGTGGGATTGGGAGAAAGAAGGAGCGCAGGAGAAGACCTGCAACATGTTTAGATAGTATGGTGCTTGTGGAATTGTCGGTAGCCCGCCACGCATCACTATTACTCCCAGAGATGCGCGGTCGGTGCGCAATGATTTTAGGTTTGAACCTAAAGAAAAGATCAGCCAATGACTTGATCATCGACTGATCGTTGTCTTTATTACACAAGACTTTAGATAGGAGGGGTAGATGAGGTGTGCAGCAGTGTTATGGGTAGATTGGAGATGTAATGTTGTGACCACTGAAGAGGATGTCACAGTATTAGTTGGGATTGTCGGCTGATTGCTGGGTATCATTTAGCTGGTATTGGCCTATATTAAAGGCCTGTAAGTCATATGTTACCTTAGAAAATGCAAGTGTGGGGAAGGGGTCCCTTACAAGATTCAGGGCTATCCAACGGTTTACGTTGACCTAAGTTCTATAGATCAGGAAGAACGGAGATGTTTTATGTCTTCTATTGATGTGAACTGTTACATTTTTCTATTGCAGCCTTCAAACCTTGAATTATGACAAATATTACAGATCCCCAACCGAATGTAACCACTGTGGTCAGCGGGAGCAACTCGGAGTTCATAAAACAGGTCCTTATATTTATAACTATTGGCACTTTTGTGGTCTTCTTCTATATCATGGCTGTAATGTTGACCATCTATTTGACCAACTCTTCCGCTCGAGAAGAAGTCTGATATACACTATTTGCCCACATGCTCATCACTGACGTAGTATATCTATTCTTAAGCTTGTTCCTCTTCTTAACTGTGTCCTATCCTGGCACTTTCCCGGTGCCATTTTGCTACATTGTAGTCACTATAGCCTCTTCATCTATGAAGGTCACTCCATACAACCTGGCTGTTATGTCCTTGGAGCGTTATATAGCTATATGTTTCCCGCTAAGACACAAAGAAATTAGCACTTTTAAAAGAACCACTATTGCCATTGGAATAATATGGGCCATTGGTTTTATCCCAAATATTGTTGACTTGATTGTCTTGACTTCATCCATAGATTGTAGTTTTTTCTTAATGTATATAAAATGTACCCGATCGGCCCTCCGCTTCACTGAAATGCAAAACACGATCAGAGACTTTGTATACATGTCAACTTTTTCCCTGGTTGGACTGATCATCATTTTCACCTACATCAAGATCACGATGGTTGCCGTGAAGCTCGGTTCTGGAAAGGCATCCGCAGCCAAGGCTGGAAAGACAGTGATGCTCCACGAACTTCAGTTATTGTTATGTATGATGGCTTTTATTTATGCCTTACTAGAAAAGGTGCTTAGAGAACATCTTACTATTATGGTAATGACCATTAATTTCTGCTTTTTCATGTGTCTTCCGAGATTCCTTAGTCCTTTTATATATGGAATGAAGGATGAACTTTTTCGAAAACACATGAAAAGATATCTACTTTGCAAAGCCCAAAAATTTGACCCCATTTAAGATCCATACCTGCATTAGGGCAATGTATAACAGATACATGGGAAAGGGTCTACATACCCAACACCAAGTGAGTACCATCATTTAGAAAGTATATAACAGGTCTATAACAAGTGTATATACTGTGCATGGCATAATAATTCATTATATAATATGTCTATATAATGTACTCAAATATATTTAAGTGAGCGAAAACACTATATCATATAAATTTCCACTGTCAAATGCTGTATGTTATATATATATAGTTAACAAATGGCATTGGCCACACACCAGCTGTAGGCAGCCAGCGGACCATCATCAATGACAAATCACATCCAGAGGACTTGGGCCCTCAACGGAGCATAAGATACACATAACATAACATCATTCATTTACTAACAAAGTCCCCTAAAGTCCCAGCATTAGTAGAGTCTTTTAGTTGCTGAGCAATTGCACATACATGTGTCCAGGAAGACTTTTCGAGACAGGTTTTCGAGGACTCCCTAGGGCGACATCCAACTTCTGCAACAATGGGAATCAAATGCAGAGCCTTCAGATTCGGCTAAGGCTGCCAAACCAAACCGCAACATTTTGACCAGTTAGCTCTACACTAGTCGTGATTGCCTTGGGCATGTGAAAACTAAGGGTCCTTTGACACCTAAAGATCCTCAGCCACCCACGGCTACTGCTGATCAATTGTTTGCCGTGCCTTGGCCGGCACCATAAATTAGGCAACCGAGCTGCATGAGCGATCACTACATTATTTGTGCAGCCATTTAATAAAGTTTCCAGATGCTGACCACATCGGCAGCGCATACATACCATCAGCACTGTGTGATTTAACATCTTTACCTTCTCTATACCGGACTTACAGTGTCACAGATGCATCTCACTGACAGCTTCCATCCTATAATTTATAGGGCTGCTCAAAAAATGTGATCAGGCGAGGATCGGGTGTTTTCCCATTTCTCCGCTGATTGTTGACACTTTTATATGGACCAAATATGTTCTAGAACCATGATAATCGGCCCATGTAAAAGACCCTTAAAGGGGTACTCCAGGCTAGAATTACTTTTAGTCTGTGGCCAGGGAGGGGGTGGATATAGAAGGAGCCGGTCACTTACCTCCCCGGTTCCAGCGACAGGTCCCGGATCACGCCACTAAATTTCTCCCGTCCCGCGGCCGCTTCCTGGTCTGAGCTGCGGCTTGAGATGTGACGCCTGAAGGAAGCTCAGCCATTCAGCGTTCTTAGCGGACCAGGGAGTGGCTGTGGGACGGGAGAACGGGTCGGCGTGGTCTGGGAGCCAGCGTTGAAACAGGAGGGGTAAGTAAACGGCGCCTTCTATATCCCCCATCTCCCCGCCCACAGACTAAAAGTACTGCTAGCCCGGAGTTCCTCTTTAAGACCAGAATTCAAGACTTTGAAGCAAAGTTGGTAAAATCGGTTGTAAACCACATACATTTAAGGAGCATGCATGGATGCATTAAAGATTCTTCTCAGTTATTTCTGAATCATGAAAAATACAGTCTTGCTAAGAGGCCCTGGAATTAGAATGAGCACACAGCTAAACCCTCAAATTGAGAACGCGGCCCAGACATGGCATGTGTGGGGGGTGGAGGAGGGGTTGGTGTTAGAGACGCTTTTAATAAAAAAAGAAAGAAAGCAAAAACATTACATTACTGTTGTGGGAGATAAGTGAACGTGTGTTGCCAAGCTGCAGTGCCGCCACCAGTTACAAGTTTACGACCACAATCATGCCTGGTTCTAAGGGCCCTATTCCACCGGACGATTAGCTTTCAGATTATCGTTAAATCGTTCGAATCTAAACGATAATGGTTCGGTTGAAATGCAGTTAACGATTAACGATCGAACGAGAAATAGTTGATCGCTTTATAAGACTTGGACCTATTTTTATTGTTGCTCGTTCGCAAATCATTCGCATTGAATAAGACGTAGTTCGGTCCTTCCCAGTAGATATGAATGCAATAGCGAGGAAATAGCAAAGAAAAAACATTAGCAAATACGATCATAAGTAACGATTATCGTTCTATGGAAATGAGTAAACGTTTTCAGGTCTTTCGCAATAGCGGTCGTTTGAGATTGTTAATCGTTAACCATTATGCGAACGATAATCGTCCAGTGGAATAGGGCCCTAAGTTAAGTGGAGAGAGACACAGATCAGTCTACTGCTCGATACTATTCAACAGCTCTGTGGCGGTGTGCTGTTGTTTGCCTAGGCTAAGCAGTTTCAGCACAGCCAGTTGCCGCTTCCGCACAACAGTGCTGCAGCCCTTCCAGCTTGTGACTAATGGCGGCAAGCTCACAGATTATCATTGGGAAGTGGAGAAAGAGGTGGAGAAGGAAAGGTTGGTGGAAATAGAATAATCTGCTGGGGAAACCATGACCAAGGTAGGGCCCATAATCCTCAGGGTTGGTAAGATGTGCGCCATGGGTCCAAATCAGTTCCTCCACCATGCTCACCCAGTCTGCCATCAGGGAAATGTAGTGACCCTGGCCAAAAGCACTGGTCTATGTGTTGGTGTTTAAGTGGACCTTCCCATTGGTTAGGACACGGATGATATTCCCCATGATGTGCTGGTGCAAGGCTGGTATGGCATAGCATGAAAAATGGTGCCGGCTGAGAATGGAGTACCGAGAATGTCTGTCTCCATGAGGCTGCAGAATGCCTCACTTTCCACCAACCCTTAGGTTATAAGGCAACATCTTCAGGCTATTCTCACGTTAATTGTCTGTGCATATGGGTGGGTGGCAATATATTTCCACTTTCGCCTCAAGCATTGGGGTATTGAGATCTGAACGCAGGGATGGGAAACCCTGTTTGACAATGTGGAGGACCCCAAAGAAAATTTAGCCTGTTTTGAGGGGAAGGTAAACATGGCTGCTTCCAGATGAAGGGCGTGAGGTGCACATGACTGTGTCTTGGGAGGGGGTTAGGAGAGTACTGCCAGCACCTAAGACAGTAAAGGAATTACAGTACCTGCTGGGGCACTTCTCTGTACCTAACAGGAGAAATTACTTACTGAGGGCACCTGTCTACCTAATGTGGAAACTAGCTATCCAATGGGGGCACCTGTCTACCAAACAGGCAAAACTACCTACTTGGGGACCTGTCAACCTACTACAGCATCCTACCTACCTAATGGGGTGGGGTACTTTTTGCTGGGCTCCTCTTCTCATGGGCCCTAGGGGAGATGCATTGTGTGCATGGAGGAAATATACCTCCTGGGGCCAAGTGGTTAAATGATACCTGCATTATATATATTTTTTCTATAGCTTCCTCAAACATAGCAACTTCCAATGTGAGGAGCCTCTTGGACAGGCCAATTTCTTTAAGATCATCTTACACAAGTTTTAACAATGAGGAAGAAACAATAGCGCCTGGTATAAAGTATAGCCACATTAAGGGTGAAGGCCATGAGTGACCGACTGCATGCAGCCGATATGTGTTAGCCAGTGGCAAAGCAGCAAAAATGAGTAACAACAGAAACAACTCCGTATAATCACGTTGTAAACTAAATATGGAACTACATATAGCTTAGAAAAAACATGATGTGTCAAGGGAGACAAAGATGACAGATGAAGTTCATCCTGCTGAATATTACCCATTGGGACCATGACATGATTATGAACTAATGATGTGGATTACAGGTTACTCAATAGGTTAACCTATAAATACTAATGCAGATGTATTCCCGATCCACAGACTGAAGAAGAATCATTGACCCGCGACCTTCTGCTTTACTGTGAGTATGGGATTCAAGGGAATATACGTTAAAGTAATGTAGACAGGTCCTCTCCTGGGTTACGTGTTACTAGAGCTGCATTAGTTGGTAGATGAGGTGTTGGTATATTGGTTTTCCCAGTGGCCTAACAGGTAAAGTTTGATAAAATAACACATTGTACAGGATATAGTTATTAGTATCTCAATATTACTATTAAGCTCTATCAAACTGATTTCAGCTCCTGGACAAACCAAGACCAGTGGTTCCCGAAAAGGCTAAGCCTTGTGCTCGGGGCTTCAGGCTCCTTAGTGACCATCTTGATTTCTGTGGTTGGCTCAATCCATTACCTAGTTATATTTTTCACTAATCCCTTAACGTGGTCTCATATAGACAAGTCCTGTCCTCCTTCTATCGAGGCAACTTGATGTCATAGAGGGGAATCCTATTTGCAGCTCCAATTTTTTGGCCACAATTTGTATACATTTTTCCTTGTAGTGGCCTTTGCTGGGAAACCACTTAGCCAAAAAAGGATTCCACCACCAAGCTCTGCTTTTTGCCTTGAGTTCTGGGAACAACCCACATCCAACCACGATGGTCTTCTCCTAATATGTCCAAAATGGAAGTAATCTTTAATCTAGTGAAATATATAAATATAAATAGTGAAATATTTGATAGATATGGTACAGCATTAAAAAAAAAACATTTGCGTCTTTTTTGGGCACTATTCTGGGTCGGTGGGGGTTGGGGGTTAATTGTGATGGAGGATGACAAACTTGGTTTTGGCCATGTTTAGTTAAAAAATAGAAAATAAAGGAGATTTTATTAGTAAGTAGGGAAGGGTAAGTAGGGTGTAAGTGGGGAGGAGAATGATAGGTGTGGGAATCATCTGCATGTATGTGGCATAGAAAGCCAAAAACGATGATCGGGGGGTCAAGGCTGTGGCTGTAGATAATAGACAGGAAAAAGAACTGAACTTTGTGGTGCACTGACTAAAAAAATAATGGGCAGTGGGAGACATACATTTTTTTTGTCAGATAGTAGGAGATCCTTAGAGGTGTTTCTTGCCCTATTGCACAGAAACATTATTGAGCGAAAAATTGTTATATCATTCGAATTGAAGCAATACTCTTTCCATGTGGCAATGATCAAACGACTAACCAAAATTGGTTCATATGCCGTTGATTGCATTTTTTGAGCTGACCCTAAAATCATTGTTAATCGTTCCCAAATCTTTCGGTGTATGTACACATCTTTTGTTTGTAATTATACAAACAATCATAAATACTATTATAATTGCTATTGTTCCATGTTTTATGGTGAACAATTTCAGGTGGTGAGGAAAAGTGCTCGTTTGCAATCGTTTAAGGTATGTTCACATTGAGTAAAATCAGCTGAATTCCGCGGTGGAGCTCTCCGTCGCAGAATCCCACCTGCCTCGTTGTTGCATGGAATCTCTTAAGGAGGGCTTGTGCACCTCCGCTCCTGCGGCTCTTTCTAATTCTTTGAGCGTAGAGCAACGCACGCGGAGGTGCGCAAGCCCTCCCATAGAGATTGTGTGGGACACTGAGGCAGGCGGGATTCTACGACGGCGAGCTCCGCCGCGGAATTCCGCTGATTTTACTCAGTGTGAACATACCTTAAACGATTGCAATCGAGCACTTTTCCTTACCACCTGAAATTGCTCACCATAATACATGGAACAACAGCAATTACAATTGTAATTATGATCGATCGACCGATTTTACTCAGTGTGAACATACCCTTATTGATAATCGAAGAAAATAAAAAGTCTATTTGGCTTATAGGACCTTTAGACTTTATCATCATCTTACTTTGAAGCTTTTATTATCATCATTGGTTTAGACTGACCTACTTTAAATTCTTGGGATCGAGAAAGTAAAGATTAGGAAGGTTTCATGTCTTCATTGTTTATGTGAATGGTTACATTTTTCTACTACAGCCTTCAAACCTTGGATTATGACAAATATCACAGATCTCCAACAGAATATAACCCAAGTAGTCAACAAGAGCAACCAGGACCTTATGAGGCAGACCCTTTCAGCTATAACCATCTGTAGTTTTGTGGTCTTCTTCTATATCATGGCTGTAATGTTGACCATCTACTTCACCAACCCTTCTGCTCGAGAAGAAGCCCGCTACGTCCTATTTGCCCACATGCTCATCACTGATGTAGTATATCTGTTCTTTAGCCTTTTTCTCTTCCTAGTTTCATTCTACCCTGTCACCTTCCCAGTACCATTTTGTATTGTTATAATGACCATAACCTCTACATCCTTGAAGGTCACTCCATACAACCTGGCCGTCATGTCCCTGGAGCGCTATATAGCCATATGTTTCCCACTAAGGCACGGAGAGTTGTGCACTTTTAAAAGAACCACTTTTGCCATTGGCGTAACATGGGCCATTGGTTTCATCCCAATTGTTGCTGACTTGATTGTCTTGAGTTTATCTGTAGATCGCAGTTTTTTCCTACTGTACATAAAATGTACCCGATCAGCCCTCCGCTTCACTGAAGTGCAAAACACGATCAGAGACTTTGTATATATGTCAACTTTTTCCCTGGTTGGACTGATCATCATTTTCACCTACATCAAGATCACAATGGTGGCCATGAAGGTTGGTTCTGGACTTGCATCTGCAGCCAAGGCTGGAAAGACAGTGATGCTCCACGCGTTTCAGTTGTTGTTATGTATGATGGCTTTTGGCTATACCTTACTAGACGTGCTACTTAAAGACTATGTGGTAATGTCACTTATCATCAACTTCTGCTTGTTCATGTGTCTTCCGAGGTTCCTCAGTCCTTTTATATATGGACTCAAGGATGAATTCTTCCGGAGACACATGAAAAAATATCTGCTCTGCAAAGTCAAAACTGTATTTTAATATAGACGTGTATTATAGCTTGTCATTTTTAGACATTTGATCTTGTATTATCAGACATAACATTAAAACCACCAGCCTAATATTATGTTGCTCTCCCTTAATCACTTACCTGGACTCCATAGACCTGTGAAGGTGTCCTCAGTCCAAAACGGTGAAAGTTTACATGCCCAGAGGTTGCTTCTTTCCTGAGGGGTTCCTTAGGAGTTTGGGAACAATGGTGTCTGTCCAGTTTGCAACCCCTAAAACAGCCCTTGAGATGTTACAGATGTAGCTGCCCCCTCCCCCTGTAGATAATGGCATTATTTATGATAATGGTTCTTCTGTTGTTGGTTCTGTTGCAACCCAAATTGCAAATTTTTAGATTTTCAAGATATCTGCTTGCTGTCAGTGAATAGGGGTGTTAACATTTATCTTCAGAAGCTATACACACATTTAGACCATGCTCAGATACCACAACGATTGGGCTGAACCTTCACGTGGAGGGGTAGGCCGCTGTCAGTCAAATCTATCCAAAAGCATAAGGTTTGGGCAAAAGAAATCCAACATGCCCAAATGAAAATTCTAACAAGTCACCATGCAGTGAGTAAGCGGTTTCAATGAACACATTGCACAAAAGACAAAAGTAACACCCCCACTCCAACTCCCCCCCCCCCCTACATAACTCCCCCTCCCCCCCCCCCAGACTCGCGGACATAGAGGACTGGCAGAAACCTATCTTTTAAGATATTATCTGCCTTCCCGGGTGTCTGAAATGCGCAATGCCCCCAGGGTACCAGCCACATCTTTCCTTATGTACCATGTCGTATCTTTGAACGGTCGGACAATCTCATGAATTTCTGAAGGTAAGAGAAAAGTGACAATAAACCTTTTCCACTTTTTAAAAAATGATTTGACTCTTTTTTCCCTAGCCGGCTCAGCATCTAGTTGGTCCAAAAGTAGGTATCTCTTAACCTGTTGGAGGACATGTTCCACTGTGGGCATATCCGATACCAACCAACGGGACAAGAGAGAACGTTTTGCCACTAATATAAAGATGTGTAATAGCTGTGTAATTTGCAAATAATCCAGGGGGATATGCAGCATCAGCAAATGTGGGTCTAGGGGTACAGTGAGGAGAAGCTTAGTGCCTATAAAGGAGAGCAAGTGACGCCAGAAAGTTGCTACCCTTGGACAGGAATAGAGGCCATGGTAAAGATCAGTACCATATTCCGAACAATTCGGACATGCATCTATTCTGTCTGGATGCAGCTCAGTTCTAGGGAAGCTAAATCCGTACGTGGCATGATGCATGATGCGGAATTGGGTCTCTCCCCACTGTTCATTAACAATAGCTCTCCTGACTGTCCCCCACCCCTTCAAAATCAGTTCTGTCAGGCCTGGAAGGGGAAGTTTATCTTCCCAGTATCTGAACAAAGTATGGGACGAGCCTTTCGTGATGGCCGTTCTCAAGGTGATAGATAAAGAGGAAAGAGTATGGACAGGATTAGTCGTCATAACGTAAATTGCCAATGGGTTAGCCGTGAATTCCTTAGTCAGGTTGCGTAATCTGGAGGAAAGAAAGGAATGCAGCTGATGATATGCTAAGAAATGCCCCTGGCTCAAACCATATTTGGATTGCACCTCTGGGAAGGTCAAGTACCTGTGACCCGACATCTGCATTACATCGGCTGCCGTCCGAACCCCTCTCTCCCTCCATTGAGAGAACAAAGCAATTTGGCGACCTTGCGGAAATTCAGGAAGGTGCCAAAGATCCATATGTTGGCTCACCAAGCTATGGAGTCCCAATAATTTTCTACTGTGGTGCCAGGCCTTAATGGTATCCCTGAAGACTAGGCTGGATCTAATGTGAGACGGGAGTGCCCCGAACCTCGTATGAAGCAGGCCATTTAGCGACCAGGGGTGTGCTAAGCGGGATTCCAGTAGAAAATTAGAGTGGTTGCTAGAGCCTCTGAGCCAGTCCACTCTGTGCCTCAATAGACATGCAAAATTATAGCTCCGTACATCTGGTAGAGCCAGACCTCCTTTCTCCTTGGGCAGCACCAATTTCAGTCTTGCAATCCTGGGGTGTTTAGAGGCCCAAAAAAATTTAGAGAAGGCTGAAGTTAATGCTGACACGTCTCTGTGGCTAAGAAGGATCGGAATGGTCTGGAACGGATATAGCAGTCTAGCAAATCCTATCATTTTTAGCAAGGCCACTCTGGCCATAAGAGATAGTGGCAAAGTGGCCCACCTAAGAAACTCTGTTTGGATCTTATGTATCAGGGGAGGATAATTTAGCTTGTATAGTGAGCTGGGGAATCGTCCAATTTTTATGCCTAAATACGCGATAGTGCAGCGGACTGGGAGGCTTTGTCTAATGGGGAAAGAAGTCAGCTTAAGGACGTCACTTTTATCTTTATTTACTCTGAAGCCAGCCACAGAGCCAAAGTCTTCTAGATGTCGAAAGACCGCACCCAGGTCTCTATTAGGGTCACTAAGGAAAATAAGTAAGTCGTCTGCAAATAATATGGCCTGTAGCTCTTGCCCCCCCACCCTGATCCCGTCAAAATCCCTGGCTAAACTCAGTCTACGGGACAGCGGCTCAATGGCCAAGTTAAAAAGTAAGGGGGACAAGAAGGAGAAAGGAAATCAGGAGTATGGATCCTGGCCACCGGAGAGTGGTACAGATGTCAAACATAAGAAAGAAAAGTTCCTGAGAAGCCCATTGTCCCCATCACCTTTAACATCCATCTCCAGCTCACATTGTCAAAAGCTTTTTCAGCATCGATGGAAAGTAGAGCTGGGGATGGATGTTTCTCAGGGTATGCCTTGACCAATACGGCCATTACCTTGCGGACATTCATCACCGTTGATCTCCCCTTAATGAAGCCCACCTGTGAGGAAGAGATAAGAGAGGGCATAATCAAGGCTAATCGGTCAGCCAAAATTTTAGACACTATTTTGATATCCAGATTTAATAATGAAATTGGTCTATATGAACTTGGAATCTTAGGGTCTTTTCCGGGCTTCAGGAGAACCTTAATATAGGCCGTATTGGAAGAGCTGGTATTGGGGAGGTAGAGAGATAGGTGTCATAGAGAGCTTTTAAAGTCGGTGTGATTTCAGGACCAAGAATTTTATAAAAGTCCCCAGACAGGCCGTCTGGACCAGGAGCCTTGTGAGACTTTAGATGTGATATAGCGCCCTCAATCTCCTCCCCAGATATCGGTTTATTTAAAGATTCCTTGTCAGTGTCTGTTAACGTCGGTAAGTTAAGGTCAGACAGCCAGTAACAGTTATCTAAGTCCCCCCCCCCCGCCCCCTTATCATAAAGGCGTCTATAGAAGTCTTGGAGAACATCATTAATACGAGCAGGGTGTCTATGCAGTGTTCCCTGGGGGTCGACTAATTGTGTGATAGAATGCTGTGAAAATGGTCCTTTAGCAAACCTAGCTAAAAGTCTACCCGCCTTGTTCCCATGAATGAACAACAGAGCCTCATAGTAGGACCAATGTATCTCCTCCCTCCGTTTCATCCATTGCTCATATTGGTCTCTGGATTATTGCCAGGCCGCCCTCGTGGCATTAGTGGGAGTTACTAAAAATTTAGTGTATGCTTCCTTAAGGGAAGCACTATATTTAGAAATGTTGGCCCAAACCGTCCTTTGGAGAGTCGCCCTATAGGCCATAATTCGCCCACGTAGGACCGCCTTAGCTGCGTCCCAGAATAACTGAGGCTGGGAGATATGCTCGGCGTTAGAGGTAAAATATTCTAGCCACCATCCCTTAAGGAGGGTCTTAAAACCGTCATCTTTGACAAGGCCTATAGGGAATCTCCAATGAATTCACTGCCCCTAGGGAGTTGCGTAGCCACGGTGCACGACACGGGGGTATGATCAGATATGACCATGTCTTCTATAGTAGGGGCCAAAATTTTAGGGAGGATGTTAGAGGATGAGAGTATGTAATCAATCCTTGACCAAGAATCGTGCGGGGCAGAATAATATGTATATTCCCTTAAGTCTGGATTAAAATACCTCCACATGTCAGTCAGGGAAGCCCGCTGCGACAATGTCAGCAACGGTGTTGCGGAGGCATGGGAGCCACGGAGTTTAGAGCGGTCCTCTAAGGGTGTTATAACCTCATTGAAGTCTCCGGCTATCAGCTTGTTTTGCACTGGGTCTGCCAGGATCTGGTCAGTAAGATCATGTCCTCATGTCCTCAGAGAGCATTCTGATATGAATTTTGCATAATCTGCCAGCATTATCGTGCGACACCTGTATGACTTCGCCCTGGAAGGAACGGCTTACTAGTATGAGCACCCCCGCCTTATGATCCACCGCAGGAGATCCATACACCTCCTTCACCCACAACTTCTTCAGGTGAAAATAGTCAACCTGAGTCAGATGGGTCTCCTGCAGTAAGACCAAGTCCGGCTTCATACGTTTGAGATGGCGTAGCATAAGTACCCGTTTTTGCGGGGACCGCAGTCCCTTAATGTTCCAAGACACCAACTTTAACATAGGCATGTACTGTATAGATAAATGACAGATGGACTGGAAAGCAAATTGGGATCCCTCCGCGAGTCTGGGCCCTCCCCCTCCCACCCCTCCCCCCCCCCTTACCCAACTTCCCAACTCTAACTCTCCCCCTAAACAATAGCATACCAGCTACACTGGAACCCCACCTAACAGCAGTATCCAGCTAGCATTAGGTTACGGACCTCACTTTTTTCCACACAGGCACTAAACTGCTCAATAAAGTGTTATGAGACTTATATCTTCCGGGTACTCCGAACCCGTGTACAGAAACTGTTATATAACTATATCAAAGACAGAACTGCATAACCCATATCAAATCCCCTCAGGATGATCCAGGCTATGAACCATGTCCCACCGACACTTGTTTGAAGTGCCCAACTCACAACCATACTCAATTGGACCGTCAGCTCTGGCCCAGGTCAGCCCTGCGGTAATCAGGAACGGCGATGTCGTTGTTCTCTCGGTGCGTCATACCAATCTCCCTCTTGGTGTTGCGCTGTGCGAGGAGGGCTGCTGTTGTTATCCCGGGTAGGTGGCGGCGATCTGGAGCCTCGAGACGATCCTGGCGTATGCGGCATGTCCATTAAGATCTCCTCCAGACCGGCTTTGGCCGCTTCAGGTGAGTGGAAAGTAGAGTAGGACCAGTCAGGATAGAAGACCCGGAGCGTTGCCGGATACGGCAGGGCAAAGCGTGTGTGCTTCCTGAAGAGAGCCGAGCAGATGGGTGAGAATAACTTCAGGGAGGCCAGTGGAGGAGCGGGACGGAGAGTTATCCCGTGAGTCACGTGGTGTCGCGCCCTCCATGTTGGACGGAGCAGGCGCCGTAGCTTTGCCTGGTCTGACCTGCGATTTACTGCGGGTTTTGGTCTTCATCGTCTGGACAAATCGGTCCATGTAGCTTCCCTGCCCGTCTGGCGTGATCAGGGATCGGGTGTAACCGTGGTGCGGGTATCAGGCAGTTCTAGGTCTGTGGCGGGTGCGGAGCAGCCGGCTCGTGGGTCCTCACTGCATGGCGCCGGAACCGGAAGTCCCGATGATAACTTTTAATTGCACCCATTATTGTACCATACAGAGGGGATTCATCAAGTATTATTGCTGGTCTCTGGTGTAAAGAAGTCACAAGTTTTGTTCTACCAATGTGCAAAGCTTGTGAGTTTTTGGTTGATTTATGCCATGTTATGCCAATGGGCTAGATAGTAGCACAGAAAGGGTAGATTATTGCTGTGCACCACATGGCCAGCGTTACCTGATGGCATGTCACATGTATAGTCCCTTCATCTAGTCTATGGTATACATGAATGATTCTGTGGGCTATACCATTTTTTATTTTTTATCCCCAAAAAGTTACAAAAACTGAACCATTAACACCGGTATGTTATAAAACACTATAATTTCCTATTCTATACGTAATAAAACAATAAAAATAGACACCCCCTTTTACCACTGGAAGACTGGGCCTATTTCTTTTATATATGATCAAGCACTTTTCCCTTCTATATGATCAGATACTTTTTGTTTTTCAGCAAGTGGTTAAACAATACGTTTAAAAAAGAAAAAAGTTTTGTGAAGTCATATTTTATTTTTAACAAATCTGTGTAATGTCCCTGATGTCCCTGGAGTCCCATAGATGCTGCAACGCATTTACCTCATGGGCTCTAGGAGAACAGATTCCGCTCCTCTGACTACGGGATTATTCATCTGGAAGCCGCAGTAGACAATAAATACTGGAAGCGGCATAAGATATCAGACCACCGAGCTGTGACCGACGGACCGACAGAAGCATCAACTATTCCCCAGATCCTTCCACTTCAATATCAGTGTAAGTATAAGGAGGGGGAAGGATATCCGAGGCTTAGAAAAATTACAAAAACTTTAGGATTTGAGGAAGAGAAGGTGCTCTGATACTTAGAACTGGGATCACACATGTAATTTTTGTGCAGTTTTTGATGTAGTGGAAACAAGAAATGTATTAGCTTTTCTTGTATACTTTGAAGGATTTTATTTTAGGGACTTTTTTACTGATGGCTTGTCCTCAGGATGGGCTTTCAATATCTGATCAGTGAAGTACTGATGCCTGACACCACCACTGATCAGCTGTTTGTCAGATGTAACCCCAACCTAACTTCTTTTTGTAAACTTGACTTAAGCACTAAAAACGACATTAAAAAACGTCAACAAAAACTTTGCGATCCCAGCGTAAAGCTATGTTCCTACGATGTATTAAAGACTGTAAAGAACAGCCGTTGTTGTTTGCGATCTTTAGTACTTTGCGATCTTTAGCACGTTTAGTGCGCCATGGGTAAATTCTCAGGGTAAATTCACACACGCCAGATTTGTCATAGAGGTTTCTAGAATTTTTTTTTTAATTAGAATTTTCAGGAACAGCACAGTTATATTTAGTAATATTTGAGGGTCCCAGAATCCCCAAAAATAAGAGAACAGCCCACAAAATCTTACCAGCTTCATCTACCCACCTATAGCTTCTTATTTATTTATTAGCTATCTATTTCTCAGGGTTTTTCTTGCATCTAGCTGGTTGAAAAGAGTCTTGGCAATGCCATTTATCTTGCACCAGCTGGATCTCCTCAAGAGAATCATTAACACTCAAGTGTTGCTTCAAAGATGTCTTAGCAAACCAACCCGTACACTGCTCCGCTATAACAAAATACTGATATCCCTAGTCATGTTTCCAGTTTCTTTAAGGGGTTGAACATTGACTTACAGGATAGCTACCTTTCCTTTCTTCCTTCTAGATGTTCTTATGTTACTGCTGATTTTCTTCATAGTGTCATGAACGTTTCATCACCAATGGTGAATTCCTCCTTCTCCGAAAGCAACAGGACCCAGTTGTCCATTTACAGTCAGATAACCATTGAGATCGTGAGGACCTCTCTGATCATCTTGGTGTTCATTGGCTTCTTCTCCTTCTTATACTTCATGAAAATTCTTCTGAGCGTCTATTTCACCACTGAGCATATTCGAGACAACTCCAGATACATCCTCTTTGCTCATATGCTCATCACCGATACGGTATGTCTACTCATGTGTCTCCTGTTGATGGTCTGTGCCATCTATGTCTTATATCTTCCCTTCTTTATTTGCTACATTATAGTGGCCGGAATTTCTACTTCCTTTGTGGTCACCCCTTACAACCTGGCCGTCATGTCCTTGGAACGCTATGTAGCCATCTGTTTTCCCCTTAGACATATGGAAATTTGTAGCGTACACAACACAAGTATTGTCATTAGCATCATGTGGTTCCTCGGTTTTATTCCTGTTTTGGCCAATATCATTGCCATGAGTTCTGCCGTTCAGAAGGAAATCTTCTCCGTGAAGGTCAAGTGCAACTATTTTGCCGTAACAATGACATCAGTTCAAGAAACCATAAATTCAGTGCATATCTTGCTAAGTCTTATCATGGTTGGGGTCATCCTTGTCTTCACGTATATCAAAGTCCTCCTGGTGGCAAAAAAGTGTGGCTCCTCTGCTTTTAAAGCCAGCAAGACCGTCCTGCTCCATGGCTTCCAGGTTCTTCTATGTATGACTTCTTTGACGACTTCATTTCTCGAGTTAAGTTTCAAAGACTACGTTCTTTTACTGCGTGCAATCTTTTTCCTTGTCTTCATGTGTTTGCCCAGGTTCCTCAGCCCTTTGATCTATGGGTTGAGGGACGAGGTATTTTGGAAATATATTCAGAAAATATACATGAAACCGCTTATAGCTGCTGCTTAGCCGTAGTGTTGGGCGATCTCAGGTTACATATAGGGCAGTAGTATAAATATTCATACAATGTCCAGGTGGAGAAAAACAATTCATGAAATGAATTAAGAAATCTCTCTCCAAGTGTCTAAATCAGTGTCATAAGTTTAAAGGAGAGTCCCACCAAATTGAAAAATGTCAGACAGGCAAGGGGGGATGCAAGAAAATAGTTAAGTCACTTATCCTTGTGCCCCGGAACTGCGGAGCAGACTTTAGTTGCTAGACCCTCTAAAAAGTTTAGTTAGGAATTCTAGAAATGTGTTACCTAATATCAGGGCCGGTTTTAGATTAGATGTGGCCCTGGGCAAAGTTAAAGGTGGGGCCCCAAATGCTGAAATATTTTAGCAACAATTTAAGGTCCCCATACATTTTACTCTTTTGTTGGTGGTACCTGTTGCTCGTGGTGGGTTCGGCCATCAGTGTAAGGTGTATGGGGCTCTCTGGACAGTCCTCTGACAGATGATATCAGTGGACATAGGGGGTCGAGCTTGATGGAAAATTAATGCCCAACCTCTTTGTTCTAAGAGAGATAAGCCGCCATCAGATCTGTATGGCTATGGCTTTCCCCTCTTATAGAAAACACAGGAAAACTCAGATGTGCCAAATTTCTGTGTATGGGGAGGACGTGACCAGATGGGAGAGATAATTGTCAGCTGAAAGATTGTTCAGCCAGCAGTTATTGGAAGTGTACGGTCACTTTTAAGGCCGTATTACACGGCCTGATATTCTGCAGAAGTGAGCGCCAATCTGGTAGAATGGAGCTCGCTTAGAGAGCCTACTACAGCAAAAGCTATGGAGGAGATTTATCAAACTGGTGTAAAGAAGAACTGGCTCAGTTGCCCCTAGCAACCAATCAGATTCCACCTACTTAGAATCTGAGTGATGAAAGGTGGAATCTGATTGGTTGCTAGGGGCAACTGTGCCAGTTTCACTTTACACCATGTTTGATAAATCTCCCCCTATGTGTATATATACAGTATATCATTAGTGATGTGTGTGCAATCCTTGCTGTATATAGTAAACAATAAAGATATATACTACCTGATCACGTTCCCCGGTGTCCTCAGGCCGTGTCTGTGATTTATACTACCTGATCATGTTCCCCAGTGTCCTCACAGAGCGATAGCATCCTGATTCGGACAATTTTCGCTCCATGTATTAGGGCCCTTACTCAGTTCAGAAGGTTACATGCCGGGACTGCCGCTACATGTCAGGACTGCCGCTACATGCCGGGACCGCCGCTACATTTTGGGACTGCTCCTACATGTCGGGACCGCCCCTACATGTCGGGACTGCCCCTACATATCAGGACCGCCGCTACATTCTGGGACTGCCGCTACATGGCAGGACTGCCGCTAAATGCCAGGACTGCCCCTACATGCCAGGACTGCCCCTACATGCCAGGACTGCCCCTACATGTCAGGACTGCCGCTACATTCTGGGACTGCCCCTACATGTCAGGACTGCCGCTACATTCTGGGACTGCCGCTACATGCCAGGACTGCCGCTACATGCCAGGACTGCCGTTACATGTCAGGACTGCCGCTAGTGGTGTAAACACAAGAACTATTTATATGAATTGCTTTAAAAAAAATTAATTAAAAAAAATCACTATAATCAGGACCAAATATTACCTCCATACCGTTATTGAAGAAAACACACTATATATAGGCCAATATTACCACCATAAAGTGACCGCCCCATAATGACTCTATATACACTATATACAGACCAATATTACCGCTATAGACTGACCACTGTATAATAAATGACTATATACACTGTATACAGACCAATATTATGTGGCTGTCACCCTATGGCTGTACTATTGGTCTGTATATAGTGTATATATAGAGTCATTATGTAGCAGTCAATCTATGGCAGTAATAACTCTATATATACGCTATATACAGACCAATATTACCGCCATAGACTGATCACCACATAATAACTCTATATACACACTATATACAGACCAATATTACCGCCATAGATTGACCACTGCATAATGACTCTATATACAGACCAATATTATTGAAATAGGCTGACCCCTGTATAATGGCTCTATATACACTCTATATACAGACCAATATTACTGCCATAGAGTGACCACTGCATAATGACTCTATATACAGACCAAAATTACTGCCATAGACTGACCCCTGTATAATGACTCTATATACACACTATATACAGACCAACATTATGTGGCGATCACTCTATGGTTGTACTATTGGTCTGTATATAGTGTGTATATAGAGTCATTATGTGGTGGTCACTGTATGGCGGTAATATTGGTCTGTATAGTGTCATTATGTGGTAGTCAATCTATGGCAGTAATGACTATATACAGTATATATGCTATATTCAGACCAATATTAACCCCTTAAGGTCAAAGCCTATTTTTGTTTTTTGCGCTTTTGCTTATTCCATTTTAAGTTTAAAAGTCCATAGCGCTTGCATTTTTTCACCTAGAGACGTATATGAGCGCTTATTTTTTGCGAAACCAATTGTACTTTGCAATGACAGGCATTATTTTTCCATAACATATGCTGCGAAACTGGAAAAAAATCATTTGCGCTGTCAAATTGAAAAAAAAAAACGAATTTGTTTTGATTTCGGGGAGTTTTGCATTTACACCGTCCGTCCTATGGTAAAACTGACTTGTTATGCATGTTCCTCAAGTCGTTACGATTACTATGATATATAACATGTATAACTTATATTGTATCTGATGGCCTGTAAAAAATTCAAACCATTGTTAACAAATATACGTTCCTTAAAATCGCTCCATTCCCAGGCTTATAGCGCTTTTATCCTTTGGTCTATGGGGCTGTGTGAGGTGTCATTTTTTGCGCCATGATGCGTTCTTTCTATCGGTACCTTGATTGCGCATATACGACTTTTTGATCGTTTTTTATTACATTTTTTCTGGATTTGATGCGACCAAAAATGCGCAATTTTGCACTTTGGGATTTTTTTGCGCTTACGCCGTTTACCGTACGAGATCAGGAATGTGATTAATTAATAGTTCGGGCGATTACGCGCGCGGCGATACTAAATATGTTTATTTATTTATTTATTAATTTATATTTATAAAATGGGAAAAGGGGGGTGATTTGGACTTTTATTAGGGGAGGGGATTTTTTATTAATAAAAACACTTTTTTACTTTTTTTTTTACTGTAACTAGAAGCCCCCCTGGGGGACTTGTATATAGACAGCACTGATCTCTCATAGAGATCAATGCTGTGTATGTACACAGCAAAGATCGATTAGATCGGTCATAGATTACTATGGCCTGCTGCAGGCCATAGCAATCTATTGCAGAGCCGGGATCAGAAGAAGAACGGATCTCCCCCCCGCGATCGCATCGCGCGGGGGAGATCCGTCCCACTAGACACCAGGGACGTGAGGTCTCTGAAGCCTCTAAGTGCAGCTGTCAGGTTTGACAGCTGCACTTAGAGGCTTAATTAGCCGTCGCGGCAATGGGACCCGCGCCGGCTAATAGAGGCACTGCCCGGCTGCACGTGTCAGTGTCAGGAGCGGGACCCCGCTCTGAACACCCCGAGCGGCACCATGACGTATCAGATACGTCATGGGTCGCTAAGGGGTTAATGCCAAAGAGTGACCACTGCATAATGACACTATATACAGACCAATATTACCGCCATACAGTGACCACCACCTAAGGACTTTTTTTCCCAATAAAATACACCGTATTGCCTTGGTGATGTCATCATACACTATACATAGGAGCTGCAGCAATTACATAGGACTGATGAGGCAGGAGAATGGCTGCAGCTCCTATGTACAGTACATTCACCTCAACACTTGGAGTCAGCAGTGCTTATACACACACACCATTATATATATATACACACACTCACACACCCACGAAAACACATTGTACAGATACAAACCATCTAGCCCACACACTATACACTTGACATGTAATACACACTGCATTCATCTATTATACACTTACATTCATACACACACTACATATACAGTATACTTACTCCCTCTAGCATGCTGGTTGTAGTGGTGAATCCCCCTCATGTTCCTTGCAGCAGCAGGCTGTCATCCTCACCCGGCAGCCCTCTCCTCCATCGTCCCGACAGCTCCACACCAGAGGAGGAGGAAGTCACGTGCAGTGAGAGGAGCTGGAGGGAGGGGGAGGGGGAGCAGACACCGAGACCAGCGTCCTGCAGCCTCTGCGTGACCCCTGATAGCAGCAGCCAGGGATCACTCCCAGACGCTGCAGGATGCTGTCTGTGCTCTCCTCTCCACTGGAACTGCGGTAGGGGGCCCCTGGGGGATGGGGGCCCTGGGCATTTGCCCTGCTTGCCCCCCCCTAACGCCGGCCCTGCCTAATATTGTTTCCAGTACACACTGAGAGGTGCAAGATCAGCAATAAAAATCCCATTCCTTCTCCTGGAGGGAGTGTCATCTGGCCAGAAGAGGGGATATAGTTGTGCCAGGACTCTTTTGCATACATTTTTTTCGTAGGCTTCCAGGTGGAGTTATTGTGCCTTTCATGACATGACCGTCTTTGGTATGTGCCCTTCAACTGACTGTGAGTAAAGTTGTGGAGGTCGTCTACAGCCGAGTTTAATCTTATCGGACCTTAGCTTACTCGTAGACTTTAGTCATTACAACTGCTTAAATGGCAACTGCTGAGAGAACAGTAACCAAATCCCATCCATCATAAGTTCTGCAACTTTTCAACCCTGTGCTATAGGAGACATTTTTGCTTAGATTTCAGCATAAAGACTGTCAATAAAGTTTTCCAGTTTTTAAGTTGCTGGTGTGTCTAGAATGTATATTGTGCGTACATAACATCAAGGGTACTAGATACCTCGCTCAAGTTTACCCCAAAGTAATCCACCCATGCAGGCCTGTATTTAGAGTTCATGCTGCCCTAGGCACTTTTCACACAGAGGCGGCCCCCCCCCCCACGTTACTGTACATGCATGGTATATACCCTGGCACTTGGGTGCCGCTTCGCTTGATGCCCACTGTTCTTATCAAACAGACGTGATGGAGGAAGGAAGGAGGCCGGGGACGTCTTAGTTTGGGGACTGGTTCTGTCCAGTGTCGGACTGGGGCACCTGGAGCCCACCAATATACAACCAGTGAGACACGACATGCTGACCCGCTCCTTTCCTGAATTCATCTGTATCTGTGACAAATCTCAGATCCCGCTCCATTTATACAGCTCTCAGGTTATGCTGGGAGTTGTAGTCTCTGAAAGGACAACCCTGTAATAAATCACTGTGTGCAGAGTCTCCTGGTGGCTGCAATCTGTGGGTGACAACCATCAGCCCTGAAGGTCCAGCAATACATCTGTCTACAGCGGCAGCTATCAGAGGATTGTACTACTTTACTACAACTCCCAGCATATCCTGAGGGCTGCAGACTGTCGGTACATGCTGGGAGTTGTAGTGCCTGCAGCTGTTGTAGTTGGGTCCTATACACTGAATGCTTTGTGGCATATAAGAATACATAGATCTGTGGGGGCTCAGTGCAGGGAAGTGACCCCAGAACATCACTAATAGGGGATAGAACAAAAACATCTCCCCCTATATCTTATTAGTGATGTTCTGGGGTCACTTCCCTGCACTGAGCCCCCACAGATCTATGTATTCTTATATGCCACAAAGCATCCAGTGTATAATGCACCGAGGACCCAACTACAACAGCTGCATGCACTACAACTCCCAGCATATCCTGAGGGCTGCAGACTGTTCTGGGAGTTGTAGTGCCTGCAGCTGTTGTAGTTGGGTCCTAGGTGAATTGTACACTGGATGCTTTGTGGGAGATCAGAATACATAGATCTGTGGGGGCTCAGTACAGGGACGTGACCCCAGAACATCACTAATAGGGGATAGGGGGAGATGGTTTTGTTCTATCCCCTATTAGTGATGTTCTGGGGTCACCTCCCTGCACTGAGCCCCCACAGATCTATGTATTCTGATCTTCCACAAAGCCTCCAGTGTATAATGCACCTAGGACCCAACTACAACAGCTCCAGGCACTACAACTCCCAGCATTTACTGACAGTCTACAGCCCTCAGGATATGCTGGGAGTTGTAGTGCCTGCAGCTCTTGTAGTTGGGTCCTAGTTTAAAAGTTTGGGCTAGTGTACTGTAGTGACCGCGGGGATGTGTCAGTACACTACCGCAAACAATACACTGACCCATTGAGACCCCAATGGTACACAGGCTCTGCACACTATAGAAGTGATTACAGTGCAGTTACTAATGACTCACAGGTGACGTCTTCTCGAATTGCCGTCGCTAACTTTTTGCTTTCTTCTCCATCTGGCGCAGCATCATGAAGACTTCTCTGACCATAACTCGTCTGCAGGCGGGCAGCTGGGGGTGACTGGGGAAGGGAGGCAGCTGGGGGGGGACTGAGGAAAGGAGGCAGCTGGGGGTCACTGGGAAAGGGAGGCAGCTGGGGCGACAGGGGGACTGGGGAAGGGAGGCAGCTGGGGGTGACTGGGGAAGGGAGGCAGCTGGGGGTGACTGGGGAAGGGAGGCAGCTGGGGGGGGACTGGGGAAAGGAGGCAGCTGGGGGTGACTGGGGAAGGGAGGCAGCTGGGGGGGGACTGAGGAAAGGAGGCAGCTGGGGGTCACTGGGAAAGGGAGGCAGCTGGGGCGACAGGGGGACTGGGGAAGGGAGGCAGCTGGGGGTGAGGCTGGGGACCAGGGGAGAGGCTGGGGACCAGGGGAGAGGCTGGGGGCAGGGGAGAGGCTGGGGGCAGGGGAGAGGCTGAGGGGCAGGGGGAGAGGCTGGGGGCAGGGGGAGAGGCTGAGGGACAGGGGGAGAGGCTGGGGGGCAGGGGAGAGGCTGGGGGGCAGGGGAGAGGCTGGGGGGCAGGGGAGAGGCTGAGGGGCAGGGGAGAGGCTGGGGGCAGGGGGAGAGGCTGGGGGCAGGGGAGAGGCTGGGGGCAGGGGAGAGGCTGGGGGGTTAGGGGGAGAGGCTGGGGGGTTAGGGGGAGAGGCTGGGGGGTTAGGGGGAGAGGCTGAGGCTGAGGGGCAGGGGAGACGCTGGGGGCAGGGGAGAGGCTGGGGGTTAGGTGGAGAGGCTTGGGGGCAGGGGAGAGGCTGGGGGCAGGGGAGAGGCTGAGGGTAGGGGGAGAGGCTGGAGGGGCAGGGGAGAGGATGGGGGGCAGGGGAGAGGATGGGGGGCAGGGGAGAGGCTGGGGGGCAGGGGAGAGGATGGGGGGCAGGGGAGAGGCTGGGGGGGGCAGGGGGAGAGGCTGGGGGGGCAGGGGAGAGGATGGGGGGCAGGGGAGAGGCTGGGGGGGCAGGGGGAGAGGCTGGGGTCAGGGGAGATGCTGGGGGGCAGGGGAGAGGCTGAGGGTTAGGTGGAGAGGCTGGGGGGCAGGCGGAGACGCTGGGGGGCAGGGGAGATGCTGGGGGGCAGGGGACAGTCTGGGGGTTAGGGGGAGAGGCTGGGGGGCAGGGGAGAGGCTGAGGCTGGGGGGCAGGGGGAGAGGCTGGGGGGCAGAGGGAGAGGTTGGGGGGCAGGGGAGAGGCTGAGGGTAGGGGGAGAGGCTGAGGCTGAGGCTGGGGGGCAGGGGAGAGGCTGAGGGTAGGGGGAGAGGCTGCCTCCCAGAAGGGGGGCAGCTGAGGATGCAGGGGGGCCTGGGGGTGGGCAGACGCTGGGGGGCAGGGGGGAGAGACTGTGGGGAGACGGGGCGGCCGGGAGCAGGATGGGCAGGCAGGCTGGTTCCCTCCCCCCATGCAGCGCTGGGGTGCGGGGTGCGAGGCAGGGGGTGAGCTTCCGGCACACACAGTCTGACAGCGGCCGGAAGCTCACAGCCGCAGCCCCGCGGTCCCGGATCTTCTCTCCCGCTCGGCGGCGCTCACGTGATGTGACGTCATTGCCGAGCAGGAGAGAAGATCCGGGACCGCGGGGCTGCAGCTGTGAGCTTCCGGCTGCTGTCAGACTGTGTGTGCCGGAAGCTCACCCCCTGCCTCGCACCCCGCACCCCGGCGCTGCATGGGGGGAGGGAACCAGCCTGCCTGCCTATCCTGCTCCCGGCCGCTCCGTCAACACCCCCCATCCCCCCCGCGGCGGACTAGGCACCCGTGGGCCGGTGTTTTTTGTTTTTTTTTAAATAATAAAAAAAGTGTTCCCTGCGGGTGCCTATTGGCAAATATGGCCCTGCACCCATGCTCCCAATGGACAATGCAGTATCACTCACAAGCCATAAGCAGGGGTGAAACTGTTTTTGAAACAAGTTTTTTATTTCTATTGGTCACTTTAAATAGTTAATTTCTTTTCAATATTACTATATACCGTAGTAGTATAGTAACTTTTTGTATGTCTATAACATGGAGAACACCAAATTTCCCAATTTCACAAACAACAAACAAATATTTTCCCATCACATAGAAAATCTTAAAAACCCGTCTCCCAAACAGCTTAAAGGGTTTGTTTCACCATTAAAACTTGCCCCCTATAGGACAGTTCCCCAGATAGGTATAGAGATCAGGTGTGCGCATTGTCACTCCTTTCATAAGAGCTACTGGAATAGCCGGCCCAGCAGTCGCACTCCCTCACATTACAACACCTATAATAACCTTGTTACTTATTTTATATATCTGTTATCTTATATTTATTGCTAGGGGATGACAGGGACTATCACCCAGCCTCTTAAAGGGCTTGTCCAATGAGTCCAGTATCTACAGATCACTTTGATTTTTATTCAACTGTCTGCAAGTACTAGGAATGACAATGGGACCAACCTGCACTCCATTGCCGCACCATGTGCTCTATACTCCATGTTGTATCCTGTATATATATATATATATATATATATATATATATATATATAGAGTTGGCATCTGAGAAAGAAAAATAACACAACATAATGATTATGTTATCCTTGTTGCAAAGCAAAGTAACATAAAAACGGAGAAGATTGTAAGCAGATAAAGCCCCCTGGTCCATCGAGTCTGCACTTATATTATTTCCCTTATTTCTATCTTAGGATAGATATATAAAGGTCTCCAACATGTCCTCCTTTCCCTTCTTCCTCCTGTAATATATATATATATATATATATAAGGTTTCCATAATGTCCTTCCTTTCCCTTCTTCCTGTAACATATATAAAGGTTTCCATCATGCCCCCCTTTCCCTTCTTTCCTCCAGACTATACAGATTCAGATCCTTAAAGAGAACCAATCACCTAAAATTAAGGGTACTATTACACCAACAGATCTGACAAAAGATTATCTGCCAAAGATTTGAAGCCAAACCCAGGAACAGACTATAAACAGAGAACAGGTCATAAAGGAAAGACTGGATTTCTCCTCTTTTCAAATCCACTCCTGGGTTTGGCTTCAAATCTTTGGCAGATAATCTGTCGTCAGATCTGTTGGTGTAATAGTACCCTAACTGTCCCTATAATAAAAGATTATCTGTCCCTAAGTCTATTCCTGAAGATACAGACTGCCTGTGCAGTCTGTATCTTATGCTTTTACCTAATCCTGTAAAGCGGAGCAGTAAGGACGGGGGCGGCCATCTTGATGACGTCACAGTGATGCGTTCCAGCGTTGGAACGCAAGGGACGTAATCAAGATGGCGCCCGGCTTTACTGCACCGCTACAGAGGACTGGGTAAAGTATAAGATACAGACTGCAAAGGCAGTCTGTATCTTCATGTAGTTTATTTCTGAAGATACAGACTGCCTGTGCAGTCTGTATCTTATACTTTACCCAGTCCTCTGTAGCGGTGAGCTAAGCCGGACGCCATCTTGATTACGTCCCTTGCGTTCCAGCGCTGGAACGCACCAGTGACGTCATCAAGATGGCCGCCCCCGCCCTTACTGCTCCGCTATACAGGATTAGGTAAACGCATAAGATGCAGACTGCACAGGCAGTCTGTACCTTCAGGGACATACTAATAGGCCCAGTTAGAATAGACATAGCGCGGGATCACTGTGTATTTACAGAGCGGCGGCAAAGGCTCATGGGAGCTTCCTGTCTCGCGCCGGCTCTTTTAAAAAGAGCCGGCGCGAGACAGGAAAAGAGAATGTGTATATTGTAAAATCACGGGAGTAAAATAAAATAATTCCAATTACAAATATTAATAAAATATTAATTTACAGCTTATTAGCAAAAAAAAAAATTTTAAAATTTCGGCCATGATTGGTTCTCTTTAAGTCTTTCCTGATATATTTCATGCCTCACACCCTCCACTATTTTTGTAGCTCGTCTTTGGACCCGTTCTATTTTATCAATGTCCTTTTTTTAGGTGAGGTCTCCAGAACTGGACACAGTATTCCAGATGTTTTCCAGTTTTCCTACTGGTTATACCTCTAGCTATACAGCCTAGCATACCATGATATATATGTCCAGTTGCAAGGACCCGGCGCTGCTACTAGTTCAGCCCCCGGGGCGTCTCACCTCGCCCCGCTCCTGTCTCCGTCTGTCCCGGCCAGCGTGCGAGTCCCCGCCTCCTAGGGCACGTGCGCGCCGGCTGTCACAGATTTAAAGGGCCAGTCCGCCCCTAATTGGTCTCTGCACATAATCACTCCCTATAAATCCGAGCATGCCCTGTCCCTCGTGTTGGAGCCTCTATATGCTTCCCATAGCATATAGCATATTATGGCTGCACGTGGCTGCTAACCATGGTGCTGTTCAGACAGGACGCTGCTCGCCTGGTGTCTGTCTTCTCTCTTCAGAGAGGTAAGTCATAGTCAGACGGCCTTTTTTGTGAGGAATTGTATGGTGCCTGTGCAGGCTCTCTGCCTGGAAGCCTGACCTGTATGGCAGGAGGCCTGTGTGCAGGCTAATGGATATAAATTTCATGAGATTTATAATAGTTTATCATTTTTATTTTTCTATGCGAGCTCTGTTAGACAGTTCAGCTATGTGATCATGCGGTATGGGTCCTGCTATGTAATAATACAGTAAAAACTATGGATCTGCTATATGTGAATGCTGCCTTAGATAAGCGCTGTTAGTTGTGCGGTCACTGAGCTGTTTGTGCACCTGGTGGCTGATTTCTTGCACTAGTTGCTGGTTGTGTATTGATTGCACCTGGTATCTTTCTTACACTGGCACTGCTTTTTCTTGTTGCATTGAAGCTATGAAACTGCATTGTGTGTACACAACCCTAGATTTGCGAGGTGTGTATTGGTGACACCTGATGCGTGATTCATTACAGCTGAGTGTGATTCCTGGCTCTAGTACTGCGATTGAAGGATGCAGTGAGACTGCAGTGTGTGAACACAAGCCCAGAGTTGCTAGGTGAATATTGATTCTTTGCTCCAGTTCTGCTGTGGAAAGATGCATTGTGTGAACACAAGCCTAGAGTTGCTATTTATTGCACCTGACCTCTAATTCCTTGCACTAGCTCTGCTGTGGAAAGATGCATTGTGTGAACACAAGCCTAGAGTTATTATTTTTTTATTACACCTGATGTTTCATTCAGTACTGCTATTGAATGAGGCGGTAAAGTTATGAAACTTCGTTGTGTGAACACAACCCTAGGATTGCTAGTGGTGTATTGATTGCACCTTACATGTCAGCTATAGCTCAGCTTTTTGTTTGATGCAGTGCAGTTATGAGACTGCATTGTGTGAACACAACCCTAAAGTTCCTGGTTGTGTATTGAGCATCTGGGGTCTTTTCTAGCACGGTTACTGATATTTAATGTTACATTGAAGCTATGAAACAGCATTGTGTGTACACACGCCTAGAGTTGCTACATGTATAGTACTGCTATTTTTAAAAATGTAAAACGAAGATATTGCAGGGTATGATCACAACTTTAGAGTTTCTAGTTGTGTACCGAGTATACCTGGTGGCTGTCTTACATTAGTTCTGCTATTGAAACAATGATCCATTGAAACAATGAGGCTGCATTGTGTGAACACAGCCTTAGAATTGCTAGTTGTGTATCAGCTGCTCTGAGGTATCTGGTTTTCTTGCACTACACAGCAGTCTGTTGCCTCTTTACCTGGTACAGGTTTATTATCATTTTATCTCACTTAATGCAGGAATCTAATGTCCAAAGTTTCAGGGTGAGGAAACCTTTGGGAAAGCTCAGTCACTTATGTATGTATCCTGCAAGAGTCCACATCCAGATGGCAGTGGGATTTATGTTTGTTTGTAGATTGTATCTTCATTGTAACCCATTACAGAAGATGCTATATCTTAAGCAGATAGTGCTTACTTCTGAGTATGCGTGTCACTCCACATTTGGCTTCCCGATCCATGGCCCCTCCACGCTTGTAGAGGAGCATTAGACTTTGCCAGAGATGGATGTTCTTTCTAATAATACTCTATGTACCATGAGAATCCACCTAAATGGATTGGGGACACTCTGAGGAAGGACTCTTCCTTACAGAAAGGTACAATCTCTGCCCCAGTCTGAAAAGGAGAAGGAAATCCTCCCTTGTTCCCCATTCTATAGAAGTTTCCAGCATGGAAGGTACTGGAAGAAATGATGGATCCGTCACTAAAAGGGATCATCCATCTCAGAGGTCTTGTGGATGGGGACAAAGAAGCTTGTGACTAAAGCTCCTCTGGCAGCAACCGTGTGTTTACCTTATGATGCCATATTCTCGACAGTTTCCGATCCAAAGAAGGTAAGTTGTTGGTGAACGTCCATAGATCTACAGTTCTAAGCAAAGAAGGTTCCATATGGAGAACATATGCTCTGTGCTCCCCCTCCTAAAGGAGACTAACCATGCTAGTTGTGAGAGACCCATATCTACATGTACCTGGCTACAGAGAAGACTGCATATTCCTTTGCATCTTTCTGAAATCACCTCCGCTCCCTTTGCATTCACTAAGGTTACCTGCCGGGCCTGGGATGACATATATCTATCCTAAGATAAGAAGGTAAGTAGATGGGACCAGGGCCGATTCAAGGGTTTCTGCCGCCTGAGGCAAACCTCAGGCGGCCGCCCCGAGTGATAGCCGGCTCATTCCGCCTCATGGCAGAAGCGGGCCTGGATGGGACACTCTTCTATGTCATGTCAGCTGTAGTCACCATCTGGAGAGAATCCAAGATCACCATTGTCTCCTTCCTGCACGCGTGATTGTTAATTGTCAAAAACTTACAGTACTATATTTTCACCTACCCGTAACCATTCCTGGGTCAGGATTCCTAGAACTCCCCAGTTGGTGTATCTTCACCCAATGATGATTGTCAGGTCTCATGACATCTTCAAGCAACGAATTGAATAGGCAGGTTGGCATATGTATCCCCTTGCAGCAGATGCTGTCAGTATGGGACCAAAGAATAAACAGCCTACATTGGGTTATGGTTTATACCCACAGATACAAGGGCCTCAACATTTTCTTCAGTCAGTGGCAGACCAATCTCGCCCTCAAAGTGGGTGGAGGCAACCACCGATCTATCTAACAAAGGGTGAGACAGGCGAAGAAGACTTTGTTCCTAACAGAAGTGGCTGTCATCCAACATGTGAGAGATGAGAGCGGTAAGTGAGCTCCAGTAAGCTCAAGAATGCATCTACAGTGGTGCATATCCATCTATGGGGAAGCTATCGGAGTAAGAGCCAGAACCCATCTACAGTGGTGCATATCCATCTATGGGGAAGCTATCGGAGTAAGAGCCAGAACCCATCTACAGTGGTGCATATCCATCTATGGGGAAGCTATCGGAGTAAGAGCCAGAACCCATCTACAGTGGTGCATATCCATCTATGGGGAATCTATCGGAGTAAGAGCCAGAACCCATCTACAGTGGTGCATATCGATGCATGGACCAAGAGATCTATCCAGCAACAAGGGAAGTCACAATACCTTAATGTAAAAGGCTAAAGCCATGATATTACCCTGACAGAAGAATGGTCTCTGGCCCAGGAGATGTTCTGGTGAATCGCCAGATATTACAGCGACCCATTGGTCCCATGGCCATTTCGGGTAAAACCAGGATGCGTGGTTTTAACTCCTAAAAACTACTGTGGACAACAATAAGTAGAAGTCTTGTAAAAAGACAATACAGGATCAAGTCTCATTAATCCTGATAGCCACAGATTGGCCCAAGAGGTCATTGTGGTAATTGTTGTTCTCTCCTGATGAATATGTCCAAAAGGACATTTTGGAGACTTCCCCAGATTCCTCACCTACTGCCTCATGAGGATGGATTATGTCTGGCCAATCACCAGATATTATGGCGACCCTTATGTGGACCTAATGGCCATTTCGGATAACGCCAGAATACGTGGTTTTTACTCCCTAAAACTGCTAGGGACGACATCCCGTAGTAGTCTTGTAAGGACAAGACAGAATCATGCCTCATTACTCCTAATGGCTCAGGAAGGCATGGTTGTTCTCTCCTGATGCATGTGTCCAAAAGGACATTTTGGAGACTTCCCCAGATTCCTCACTTACTGTCACAGAAGGGCAGATTGTGTCTGGGTCTGGACCACCTACGATTGACGGCCTGAAGATTGACAGGCCTGATGAGCTGAGGCTTTTTAGAATTGGTGGCAAACATGATTCTGCTATTAAGAGCAGAACCCACAAAGAGAACCTCCCTGAGGGTGAAGGACATTGTCTATCCTGGTGTGAAGAATCGGACTCCTCCCATATCACTATCTATCAAGGCGATCCTTCTATTTCTCCAGGATGGGTTTGAGAATGGGCTGAAGCTGCAACCGTCAAAGTACATGTCTCTGCTCTTCCAGACAGCTGACTGTCCCATAAATCCCTAATACAGAGATTTATTAAAGCTACGCAAAGGATTAAAGCAACTGTAATGGATCCAACTCCCAGGTGGGATCCGGGACTCGTCCTTCATCACCTTGCACGGCTCCGTTTTGAGTTCTTATCTTTATTTGAGTTAAAATACCTGACCCTCAAGGTGCTTCCTAGTAGCTATTACATCTGCTAAACACAGGAGTGTGTTCAGACATAAGGAGCCACTGAACCATATCTTGTTATCCTTCAGGACTTTGTCTTTTACCCTTAAGGTTCCTTCCTTATCCAACATTACTCCCCAGATTGAGTTACCTGTTTTTGCCTAAATTCCTCCAATGAGGAAGCGTTCCAACCGCACTCTCTGGTTGTGGGCGGAGCCTTGAGCCTGCGCGCTCTGGTTGTGGGCGGAGCCTTGAGAGTTTATTTAGTGAGAACCAGAGAAGTCAGAAGATTTTATCTGTATCTTTTTCAGAAAGGAACAGTGATTGGAAGTCCTCAAAAGCCACTTTATCCAGATGGATACGGCAGACTCTGTGTTACCAAGAGGTGAGAGTCCAAGTACCTGAATCCATTAAGGCCCTTACCACAAGGGCAATGTCTACATCCTGGGTGGAGGAGATGTGCATTCTCATTGATCAGATATACAGAACTGCATTGTGGTCTTCTTATACTTTTAGACATTAGAACCTCTGGGCAACCAATCTTGGTAAACCTGTTCTCATGGCTGCTGTATGATTCTCCCACCCTTTATGTGATCTTGCTATATCCCCATTATGTGCTGCTGCTTAGGACGTAAGGGAAAGTGGAATTTTATACTCACCGTAAATTCTCTTTCCTGTAGTCCGAAGCAGCAGCACAAACTAACCCTCCCTATAAAAGTTTATGCATCATACCTTGAGTGTTTTGGGTCATGTTTTCCTAGATCGTTAGAAGTACACAAGGAGGCTGGGTCAGCATAGGGCCTTATAGGCGGGGCAATTAACTCTTTATTGCTTGTTACCATCTGTCCTATCATTGCAGAAAGATAGAATTCTCCCCATTATGTGCTGCTGCTTCGGACTACAGGAAAGAGAATTTAAAAGAGTATAAAATTCCACTATATATACAGCCCAGCATAGCATTATATATACAGCCCAGAATACCATTATATGTACAGCTCAGCATACCATTATATATACATCCCAGCATACCATTATATATACAGCCCAGCATACCATTATACAGTCTAGCATACCATATTATATACAGCCCAGCATACTATTATGTATATACAGCCCAGAATACCATTATATATATATATATATATATATATATATATATATATATTTATATATATATATATATACAGCCCAGCATACCATTATATATATATATATATATATATATATATAGCTCAGCACTCAGCATATCATTATATATACAGCCCAGCATACCATTATATATATATATATATATATATATATATACAGCCCAGCATACCATTGTATATATGTACATCCCAGCATACCATTGTATATACAGCCCAGCATACCATTATATATATATATATATATATATATATATATATACAGCCCAGCATACCATTATATATATATATATATATATATATATATATATATACAGCCCAGCATACCATTATATATACAGCCCAGCATACTATTTATATATATATATACACAGTGAGGCACTAGCTTTCCCTACCGCCTGATTGCACTGGTGACTCATTATGAGGTATTAGAAATGACTACACCTAAATCCTTTTTTTCTGAATCCCTCAGAAACATTGAACTGCATTTTCCAGTACCCCAATTTTTATATTCTCATAAGGATAAGGAGTAATATAACTTTTATACATTATTTCCGCATCATAAAAATATGAAGCCAAAGCCAGGAATGGGTTTAAAAAGAGAAGAAATCTCAGTCTTTCCTTTATGACCTGTTCTCTGTCCATAGTCCATGCCTGGCTTTGGCTTCAATAATCTGTCAGATAAGTCTCTCTGTGTAATTGCATCATTAGGTGTTGGCACACAGTTTACAATTACTACATTATTGTGGTTTGTTTATTGGTATATATAATTGTGTAATATTGATGCTGCTAGGTGCGCCCCTTTGTACTAGTTGGGGTGAGCGGTGAGACACTGTGCTGTACCAGAGCCAGGAGTGATGCCATGATTTATATGTCTAAGTCTTTAGAGGTCTTTGTCTAGTATCATTGTTAATGAACTGACTTTGTTTTTTGCTTTTTATTGTATTGTGGTTGTGCAGTTTATACATGACCCGCCTGGGTCTTTAGTCTTTGGTATCTTGCAGTTCTCCTCTCTTATTCCATATGGACCCATCCATGTTGTGCTGTGCGGCTGCCTTCTCTTATGGGATATCACTGATGCAATGTAACGTAAACGAGAAGAAATGATGTCAAAACCAATTTATAAATAAATCCATCGTGTAGACTCCTATGGGGGAGCGGGGAGCAGATATATAGCGCTCCCCCCCCCTCACTCCTGTATACTGCTCTCTGTATGTGCGCTATGTAACCTATTGCTGGAAGTGGGAAGACTTGTGTAATCCTCATACAGTAAGTAGCAGAGACTGAGCATGGGTTGTGGTGGTGGTGGGGTCCTTAGTAGAAAGTAATAGGGACATATCCGGAATGTCCTAGAACCCCCTAGACCCCCCTGCTATAAGGGGGTAATGGACACTGGCTAATGTTATACCAGCCGTCATAGTGGTTTATAATGTGATAGTTGGATACAATGCTGTTTTCTTGTTCCATGGATGGTAGTGACTGAGGGTCCTGGTAGAGTAATATATATTTATTTATAAAGAATTGGGCTCAGATTCCTGTAAAATAGAATAGAAACTTCTAGTTCCTTTTGCTCTTCTCCGGCCGTCACCACTGTCAGCACTTCTTTGTGTCTCGGTGTCGGCACCAGGACCTGCCCCCCCCATCACTATATACATATCTTCTTCTATTTTACAGGAGGCTGAACCTGGTTCTTGATAGGAGTTATTATTCCGGAATCCCCCTTTAACTTACACCTTTATTTTTTTTTCTTCTTTTTCACTACTTTGACACGATAGAGACCTATTCCATAATTTCTTTCATCTCTCTTATGGCGGTGTTGGTGTTTTTTTTTTTTTTTTTAACATTAAACTTTTGATCTATATCTGTACCTGTTTTGTTTTTTTAGGAGGGGTAAAAAAAAATTCTTTTAAAATTTTTATTTATTAGGATAAATATAATGTCATAGGCGGCTTGTTACAGCCATGGAGATATCAAATAGGTTTTATGATGTTTTGTACAATAATAATTAAGGAATATAAGAATAATAAATGATTTCAAGTTACATTTTTCTGAAGTGATATTCATTATATATAAGGGTAGAGCCATACAAATGATTAGAGAGTGCAATATACAGTATACAGGGGGACTCAGTAAGGATGGTGCAATATTATAGTCTCTGTATTCATTACTGATAGAACATAACATCAATGCAGTAACATCAGGAGTCACACTCTCTATCCAAGTTTGATCACTTCACTAAGGCTATGTGCACACTGCGTAAGAGACCGGCCGTTCCATGACCCGGTCGGGTCACGGAACGGCCGGTCTCTGCAAAGATCATTCCAGCTGGTACTTAAGTACCGGCCGGATGATCTTTCCGGCTGCAGTGTTCTGATGCAGGCACATCCGCGCGCCGGCATGAGAACTTCCCATAGCACACAATGAAGCAAGCGTGTGAACTGACATGGGTTTCTGCGGCCGCAATGCATTGAATTGCAGCCTCAGAAAACTGACATGTCAGTTATTTGCGCATCCGCATGGGATCCCGGCCAGAGCGTATACAATGTGTATACGCTCCGGCCGGGATCCCATAGAAATGTAGGCAGTGGTCACAGGCGTACAAAGTACGGCCATTGTTGCCAATGGCAACAACGGCCATACTTTTACGTAGTATGAACATAGCCTAATAATGTTTGCAGGGATTTCCACTGGTGACCCGGCATATGTCTAGGTGGTAGTCCACTTCTGCCAGGGTGGCCTATGGACACTTGTGTCAGTGATGTGTTGTCTCATGTCATTCGGATTCTGTGACTGGCGGCAGATACACTTAGCTCCACATGTAGCCCAACTCGAAGAAGTTGTAGGATCTAGTGATGGTGGAGGCCATGGTTTCCATCACAACCAATGGTCCGGTAGAGTTTTGTTCAGGTATCAGCGAATATCCAAATAAGCCATAAACCACGTATAACACGTCCAACGAATAGCGGTCAGTGACAGGTTCCTCAGCAAAAAAAGGAAAGGATCATCATCACTTTTACTCCAGCTCATTGCACAGAACACACTTATTTTGGATGATCTATAAGGGCACATGATTTTTTCTAAGGCTCGAATTCTACCCTTGTGGTGACTGCCCTCGATGGCCTCATAGCTGAATACCAGCCTGTCAGCAAATTTGCCTCTTTCAATGAGTCCTGCAAGTCAATGCCAAAGTCACTGCACTTTGGTTTGTCATCTGGTTTCATCTTCTTAAGTTTGTTAAGATTCACCATACCATGGTTTTTGGCTCCCATAGTCTCATACTGGTCACTCTGGTGGACCTTCTAGGACCTTCTATTCCTTTTCTAGAATTGGGGATAACAAGCTGTTCACTGGGGATCCAACTGTTGGGACGTAAGAACGGAGTACTTACCGTACTCCATTCATCCTCTACAGGGCCACTCAATGTTTTGGAGCACTTCATTCTCCTAGCTGCAGGAAGGATCTGGTCTGGGGTGTACAGTAAGTTATCTATACAGTCTATGGAAGGCTAGACGTGAGGGGCCAAAATGTCTGTGTAGCAAACTCTGCAGTAACCAATAGAAGTGGCCGTGGTGATCTGGGCCATACGGAGAAGGGTAAATGGAAGGTCTACAGTCAGAGGAGACCCCAATGGATTTGTCACCTCTCCTGACCTGTCTATCTCTAGGGGTATGTGCACACTGAGGAAAAGGCGAGGAATTTCAGCTTGAAATTCCTCCCATAAAATATGTACAGAGTAAAGTCCCATTGTGTTCAATGGGTTTTCTGCTCTGTTGTTCACACTGCAGAATTTCCGAGTAGAATTTTCAGCTGTAGATCTGCTAGGGGAATGCTATAGAAGTCAATGGGGGGCTTAAATTCTGCTTGAATTCTGCCTGAAAACTTTCTGCTTCAATTCCTTGAGAATTGCTCAGTGTGCACATACCCTTATACTGTAGTAAATTCTGGTATCGTTAAAGATAAAACAATTCTTGACCATCTTTACCTAGAACTTTGTCATGTGATTAGATAGAAATTCACAACAAATTGAATTTGCTAAAAGTTTTCTAAACTGTATTACGCTATTACGCTAGTACACTTGCTTGGCCTATGTAACTGTTCTAGCAAATATGTGTCTGGTTCCAAATTGTTGTTAAATCCCAACTGGATCCACAACAAAAACTGGGAGGTTCACTCATCTCTAGTTGTGATTAGTAATGAGCGAACATCCCGATGTTCGCTTTGGATTCCGAATATGAACATAAAGAAAAATGATTGTGATCGTGTTCGATTTGTGCTCGCCGAACATTCACGAACATTACGCACATGCGTACAGATAGCGAAGCCCGTGTGTATATACGCAATGACTATATACTACTGTGTATATTATTACACTCTGCAATCACTGGCACACAGCAGAGCCAGACAGAAAGATTTATGATATATATATATATATATATATATATATATATATATATATATATATATATATATATATATATATGAATTAGCTCTAAAAAGGACAGTTGGGTTCTTAAAGCGTAACTGTCATTTCAGGGCCATTTTTCTGAAAACATTAAATATGAACAGTACAAGCGATTTTAAGAAACTCTGTAATAGGTTTTATGTACTAAAAGAGTTGCTTTTTAATCTCCCAGCCTCCCCCCTCACATCAGATGAAGCAGGATTTCTGTCTCCATTATGTGGCTATGGAGAGGGGAGGGGCTGTTAGGAGTGACTGAGCACGGAGCAGTCCTGCACAGCACAACACCCTGCAATCTTCTCTCAGTAAGTTCATAGATAAGCACTGACCTTTCTGACACCTGAATTTAGCGTTTTAGGTGCCCAGAGAGTCTACAAACAGCTGACCTTCATGTCACCTCTTCCTGCTCCCTCATCTCCCTCAGCCCCTCCCCCCTTCATAGGCTTACAATGGAGAGAGCAGAGCCGTCTTCACTGGCTTCTCTGTAATGAAGACGTGTTTGCCTGATAATGCACAGATAAGAAGTCAGGGGGGGAGGCTGGGAGATTGCTTCTTGAGTACAGAAGGAGGCTTTTTTGGCTGATGAAACCTATTACAGAGTTTCTTAAAATCGCTTATACTACTGATTTCTGCAATAAAAAAAACATGCCAGTTACGCTTTAAGTTTTTACTTCACAGAGGACACCTGGCCACTACAGGGTTAAGAAATTAATCCTTATAGTGATAAAAAAGCTGAATTCTGTTACCCTCCCTACACAATGACAATTTCACAATGTTCTAAGCCCTACTTGGTCAGCTCTCCCTCCCTACACTGACTAACTACCACTGTGAATATTGCTGCCTAACTAAATTTAGATGCTGTCCCTGCTCGTTTCACTCTCCCTACTGAAGGGCACAAGAATCAGGAAAGGCTGTGAGAATATTTGTCTCAGCATTGCCTTTTATCGCATGTACGTAATGTCCGTAATTACTCTAATTGTGCAGCCAACCAAAGTAATGCCAGTAGTGAACATGGCTACTACATTACCTGATGTGCCCTTCCTTCCCCACACGCTCATTGGCTCTTTCAAATTGGTGGGAGGAAACTTACGCTTGAGATAAATGTTTGCATGTTCGAAAAGTTTGAAAGTGATTGTTATAACCATTCCAATCATTGAACAAATTGTTTGTGATCTTTGAATACGAACAATTAGGGTCATGTTTTTATGAACATTTATGAACATATTTGCTCATCACTAGTTGTGATCTGAGGTCCAAGTTGTCAATTGTGTGGACTTGGACTGTCTGTCGAACATGGGACTGTTCATATAGTTGCAACATAGAAACCATGTAACTGGCCATGTCTTTGGGAGCTGACAAATGGCTTTACTGCTTGAATTGCCAAGTTTTTTTTTTTTGTGTTTCTGCACATTTTATTTATGCTTTTTATTCTTGTTCCCCTAAGTTGAAAATCCAGTTCCATGGTGTGTGTCTGATATATTGTCTACTTTTTTATTATAAGTTTTTTTTTAAGAAAGTTAAAATTGAGATGTTTTTCACTTTTTGTAAATTTTTTATGGGGCAAAATTTAAAAATTCCCCCTTTTATTTTTCTTTTTTAGGTTATAGAAGACCATATGAAAATGATGAACTCCACTGAGCTCGGTCCCGGTATCACACTCATTGTCACTTACACCGGTTGGCTCTTCAGGGTCACCATCTCCTTCCTGATGGCCCTATTCTTCAGCATCTTTGTGTACTTTATGGTCATCATACTGAAAGTCTTCTTCACCACTTCCCAGGTTCGGGAGACCTCACGTTACATCTTGTTCATTCACATGCTTCTCAATGATGTCATCTACCTAGCCATCTCATTTATGCTCTTCACATTTTCAGGCTACAATATACGCGTGCCCATTCCATTATGTCTTGTAATTACCAGTTTTCCCACATGTATGTTCATGATTACTCCTTACAACCTGGCAGTCATGTCCTTGGAACGTTACATGGCCATCTGCCACCCGTTACGATACGCTGAATTGTGCACAGCCCAGAGATCCAGCCACGCCATTGCCTACATGTGGACGGTGGGGATGGTTCCACAATTTGCTAATGTTATTGCCTTTTGTTGTTCTGTAGACTCGGGAATCTTTACCTTCAGAGTCATCTGTGACTGGAGGTCGTTGACAGTAAGCAATGTCCAAGTGATTATAAGAACATCCACCAATACTCTCAGCTTCTCAATGGTGGGAATAATCATTGCCTACACATATGTTAAAGTCATGATGGTTGCTAAGAGGATGGATCCAAAGGCCGGAAAAGCTGGGAAGACGGTCCTGCTCCACGCGTTTCAGCTTCTGTTATCCATGTTGTCTTTTACTACTACACTTACCGAGACGTACTTGATGTCATATTTTAGCTTCCTGCCCTATCTCAATTTCTTTTTTGTGATGTCTCTACCCAGATTTGTCAGCCCTTTAATCTATGGTATAAGAGATGAGGTGTTTGGTAAAGCTATGAGAAAGTTCTATTTAGCCAGAATTCTGTCTCTATGTAAAAGGGTACGTAGACCTAAAAAGTAGGAAGAGGACCCCTATAGATACTACCTATATGCCCATAGCGATTATCATTGTTTAGTCTTTAGGATGCGTTACCAATACCAGATCAGTGGGGACCCAACTCCTGGCACCTGCTAGATTGGAGGAGGTGTAAGAAGTCTGACCCCCACCAATCTGATACTGATGGTAATCATATTGTTGGGTCTCCAACTTTGGCACTTTCCCCACTGTTTTATAGACATATTTGTAAGTGGCTGTGCCTAATATTATGGTTCTGGCCCATTCACTTGCAGTTCCAAGTACTTAAAGTCCAGCCCATTAAGTCAGTTGATTGCTCATAAATATTCCCGTCCCAGAAGATCCCTTTAAATTGTCATCTGTTCCCCCGCAGTTCCCTCTGTGAGGTCATCTTGTCCCTATAACTCCTGCTTCTTCCCACTGCTGAGATTAAGTGCTCTTAGCAGTGACGTCACACAGGACCAGATGATGTCACAGAGGGAGCTTTCGGGGACCAGATGATGTCACAAAAGGAGCTGCGGGGGACCAGATGATGTCACATAGGAAGCTGCGGGGGACCATATGACATCAAAAAGGGAGCTGCAGGAGACCGGATGACGCCACAAAGGGAGCAGCGGGTGACCAGACGACATCACAGAGGGAGCTGCAGGGGACTAGATGACATCACAGAGGGAGCTGAGGGGGACCAGATGACGTCACAGATAAAGTTTTTAAAGGAAAATTTTTTTATAATTAATAAAATGGAGCTATTAGGGTCATGTAACATTCTCTCCATTTCAGGGGGCAGAACCAGAGCTGGGCTGTTTGCCAGTAGTACTCACACAGGGACTTCCTCTCTTAGTTGCCTGTAAGCTTTCTGTAATCTATCTTGCTGTCTTTGTTACTAAGAATGTTTTGAACCTGTCAACAGGCAGTGGACAGGAGATTACCTGGAAGGGATACACCTAGTGGTTGAGAGAGAGAGAGAGCAGTTTTTCTGGGAAATGCAGTTATTTTTGGTAAAAGAAGTGATTTACAGTAATGTCGGGAATCTCATAGGCTATCCCATGGAAGGAAGTTGTCTGGAATCACAGTGACCATTCAAGCCAAAGGCTGACGAACAGCCATTGATGTCAGAGAAGGGGCAACTGATGGCAACTTCACTAAGGAAAAGGCAACCATATTGTTATTTGTGGTTGTAGCAGTGTTGAGAATTTATAGTGTGGAGGGCACCTGGAAAATACTCATGAAGAAGTAATGACCTTATGACACTAGTCACTCTAGGAACTCTTTAGAATCAAGACTCTTTAGTCATAGTCAACAAAGACTACTAGAAATGTGGTTCCACGTTGGTGACATGGTATAGATCCTGGTCACTAGAGATGGTGGATTTCCTAAGAGTCACATTATGGAGATTTAGTGGAGAAGAGACTTTGTAACCAGAGAATAAGATCCTGAGAATACATGAATTTTTTTTTAGACAAAAACCTAATAGTTAAAAATTTAGACAATATTTTGGGTTGATCCCAGCAGGACCTCACAGTCTTCTCACAAATCCTACAGACATATCAGAAGACATTGGTGGTATTTCTTTTCCAGGACCTCCGTTGATTTATTCCCTTAAAGTTGCTCAGACTTCTCCATTTCTGCTAATTTTTGGACCCAACATTCCCATTTACGTCAATGGCGATTGGTTCTTTGTCAGATCCAGTGATAGAAATCTCAAAGCGGTAACAAAAAGGTTCAGCTCTCTGTAGAGCACCGTGGATTCTTTGTTCCAGAAATGGTCCAAGGACACTAATTCTGCAATGTCTATAGAGCTCAATTAAAGCTCATATAGTTGTAACCTTAGTGTATTGGACTACAATACAACTGTACTAAATTTATACTATAGCTGGTGTTATTAACCCTTTCCAACACTTTGATGTGCTGTTATATCAGAGTGATCGCATGGATACTACCAATGTGTTGATGCTATGAACTGCAGAAGGATTTTCCCCATCCACTTGCAGTGCAGCTTTGCTGTGTAGACTGGAGATGTATGAGCAGAGTCATCTCATTATTATTAGAGGCAGGTGAGATACTGACAGTTCTGCAGTAAAGCTGGAGGCCTCGATAAGACAGAACAATAACATTATACACAGATAACGTGACAGTACACCTTTCTATTGAACAAACCCCCCTTTGTTTATAGATAATCCTCCCTATTATATCCTGTACACACTCATAAAGGTCTAGCAAGAAGACGTATGTTGAGTTTGATGAAGACGTCATGTTAGGTATACACCACTCACATGTATCTGTACGGATGCTGGCTGGTCGCTAATTTGATTACCTGAGCTTTACCTATAGAAGTTGTCTATACTCAGGCCTAACAGTGGCTCCCATTACTCAGAGGCCCACAGGACCTGGAAAACATGAATACACCCTATAGTCTATAGCTGCATCTATTTTTTCCAGGCAGTCTTAGGGCTAAAGGCAACTTCTTCAGCCACCAGTAATCAAGTGCTGAGAATTCTGGTTCAGGCAAACCCGAGCGTGTTCGAGGTACGCTCATCTCTAGTGGAAATGAGGGTATAAATAATGGTTCACATTGATAATAGACTGAAATTGATTAAAGTATGATAAAGACAATACTGGAAGTATTTCCTGTCTTTCCCTCGTCCCCTAAACTAACAAGAATAAGCTGTCCCTATGACATCCCTGCATTAGCCCTAGACTAAACTATTACTATCACCTAGTAACTGCCTCAGTGCTTAGAGCAGAGCTGGAGGATTCCTGTTATATGTAACAATATCACCCAGAAGGGGGGGCACCATTGACCATTAGCATTCCAGATAACACAGGACACCTTCAAAGGTCTTTTGGAGTCCATGAAGTCCAAGTAAGTGTTTGTTTTTTGGTCATGTATACTGAGCAGCTGAACCAACCGATGAGAACTCTTTTTGCCCTTTGTTTTTTCCCCTCAGGATCTCCCAGTGCATAGCATGGAGAACACTTAAAGAGATTGTCGCTTGGTTCCGAACTCCATTACCCCCCCCCCCCCCATCTCCGTATCAGGCCCCCAGTTTCTGTGTTATGAATAAAGCAGCGGGCACGTGAAGGCTCTATTCATTCCTATGGAGGTGCCAGCACTTTTCCGGCTTACTCGGCTTTCTCCAGCGGGTCCATAGGAATTAATAGAGCCTTCACATGCCGTACCCGCTGCTCTATTCATAACACAGAAACTGTGCACCCGATATGGAGATGGGGGGGGGGGATACAGAGGTCTGTGGATAGGGGGAAAGTTCATTTTGCCTGGAAAACCTCTTTAACTCTTCGCTCTAAATGAACGCTTGTTCTGCCAGTCAATGACTACGCTGCAGACACAACCTGTGAACTTATCTTTTCTTCCTTGTATTTTATAACTTTTTGTATATCTTGCTCTTCTCCTCACTTATCCCATAAGGACACATCTATGTTGTGCGGCTGGATTCTCTTGTGAGATATTACCGCTGCAAATTAATGGGAAGAAATTTCGTTGTCAAATAAGATCTATGACATTGTTCATCCTGTGGAATCCATTGGGGAGCGGGGAGCAGGTATATAGCGCTCCCCCCCTCACTCCTGTATACTGCTCTCTGTATGTACGCTATGTAACCTATTGCTGGAAGTGGGAAGACTTGTGTAATCCTCATACAGTAAGTAGCAGAGACTGAGCATGGGGTGGGGAGGGGTCCTCAGGGCAGGGCCGGTGTCAGCACAGGGCTTACCTGGGCACGTACCAGGGCTCGCAGCACCTCTAGCGGCCCAGAAAGGGAGAGGGGCCCTGTGTTCTAAAGCTCAGGCCCCTCAACGTAGTGCAGACTGAGGGGCTGAACATCACAAGACAAAGAAGAAGGAGCAGGACCTGCACAAAGAGAGAAAAGGGTGAAGGACCTGATCACATGACCTGAAGGTCCTCAACCTCACAGTGTGGAGAGTAGCCTAAAAGAGAGCTGTAAGTGCTCCATGTCAGTGTCAGTGTGTCAGTCAGTCAGTAATGTTTGTTAAGCCTATTACATGGAGTGATTCAGAGAAGCAAACAAGCACCGACTTGTCAGGTCAGAGCTCGCTTGCTGCTCATTCCCCGTTTGCTGCTCGCGCTATTACACATGCCAACAGCAAGTGTGTAAGAGCCGGGGGGGGGGCTGCCCGGGTGATCATTAGATCATCCGGGCAGCCCATAGAAGATAGTGGCGGTCTGCTGTCACCGATCCTATTACATGGAGCGACACTAGCATATCACTGCTACCCCCATCGTTGACATGTTGAAAGACGACGATCAGCCGGCATCATGCATGTCGGCTGATTGTTGTCTTCTATTAAACTAAGTGATTATAACTGTAACGGTCAGTATTGGCCGAATACGGGCGATAATTACTTTGTGTATTAGGGCCTTAAGTAATGTGTCTGTCAGTAAGTGTCTGTGTGTGTCAGTAAGTGTATGTGTCAGTGTCTGTCAGTGTGTGTGTGTCAATAATGTCTCAGTAATGTGCCTGTCAGTCTCTGTGTGTGTGTCAGTGTCTGTGTGGGTCAGTAAGTGTGTGTGACACTAATGTGTCTGTCAGTCAGTGTTTGTGTGCGTCTATAAGTGTTGTGTCAGAGTCTGTCAGTAAGTGTGTGTGTCAATGATGTCTCAGTAATATGCCTGACAGTCTCTGTGGGTGTCAGTGTCTTTGTCAGTAAGTGTGTGTGACAATAATGTGTCTGTCAGTCAGTGTCTGTGTGTCAGTGTGTGTGTCAGTGTCTGTGTGTGTCAGTAAGTGTGTGTGTGTCAATAATGTGTCTGTCAGTCAGTGTGTGTGTGTCAGTAAGAGTGTGTCAGTGTGTGTATCAATAATGTGTCTGCCTGTAAGTGTCTGTGTGTCAGTAAGTATGTGTCAGTGTCTGTCAGTAAGTGTGTCAATAATGTCTCAGTAATGTGCTTGTCAGTCTGTGTGTGTGTCAGTGTCTGTGTGGGTCAGTAAGTGTGTGTGATAGTAATGTGTGTGTCAGTAAGTACAGTATAAGCAGCTGAATATGTGATATTATAAGTTACTTAAGAATATAACAATCAGTATGTGGATTATAATGTATAGTATGTGCATAACCCTGATAACACAGCAGCAGTTTGTAGATACAGGATGGAGTAGCGTAGTACAACAGGCTAGAATAGAGAAGCAGGGCTGCTGTCAGAGGTCTGTGTGGTCACATGACAGCAATGGAGAAGGGGTGTGTGTGCAGCATGGACCAATAAGGACTGACAGAGACTGCAGGGAGCATGAAGGGATCAGCAGGGCAGATGTGGGCACATCATGCAGCACTCTCTGTCCGGGGAGAGAGGGGTTACAGCTATGGAGAGATTACCTTCATATTCCTGTCCCCTGATGTAAGCCCCAGCCTGAAGTGGATCTGCTATGATTTGGAAGGTGAGGGAGACTTCCTGGGTCAGAGTACAGGGCTGTAGACCCCGCTATGCAGACCATGCCCCCCCCCCACTCACGTGTTCACCCAGTACAGGGAGCTCTTACACCAAAGCAATGCTCTTAAACCAAGTCACAATTTTGAAAAACTGTGAGCTCTTAAACCAAAACGCTTTTAAACCAAGTTACTCTTAAACCAAGGTACCACTGTATTCCCATTGGGGCATTCAGTAATATTCATTATGCATGATCTTACGTGTTTCTGGCCAGGTGGCCCTTAATCGTAGAGTTAAGATTGTAAGAACGTATAATCGTGCATTTCTTTGTGTCCTTGGTTGTGACTTTTTGTACTATGAGATTTTAACACATTCGAATAAAGTACAGAATTTTTATCTCCGGACGTGCCGACATTCTTTTTTCCTTCATACTATTTTGAGGAATGGGATATCCTCTGGTGAGCTGGATGGACTGTTTCTAGTATGATATAATATAAACTTACTTTTTTTCAAGAAACTTAAAATTTAGATTTTTTTTGTAAATTTTTGTATGGTGCAAATTTAAAAATTCCTCCTTTAATTTTTCTTGTTTAGGTTATAGAAGATCAGAAGGAAATGATGAACTCCACTGAGCTCGGTCCCGGTATCACTCTCATTATCACTTACTCCGGATGGCTCGTCAGGGTCACCATCTCCTTGCTGATGGCCCTATTCTTCAGCATCTTTGTGTACTTTATGGTCATCATACTGAAAGTCTTCTTCACCGCTCCCCAGGTCCGGGAGACCTCACGTTACATCTTGTTCATTCACATGCTTCTCAATGATGTCATCTACCTAGCCATCTCATTTATGCTCTTCACATTTTCAGGCTACAATATACGCGTGCCCATTCCATTATGTCTTATAATTATCAATTTTCCCACATGTATGTTCACGATTACTCCTTACAACCTGGCAGTCATGTCCTTGGAACGTTACATGGCCATCTGTCACCCGTTACGATACGCTGAATTGTGCACAGCCCAGAGATCCAGCCACGCCATTGCCTACATGTGGACGGTGGGGATGGTTCCACAACTTGCTAATGTTATTATCTATTGTTGTTCTGTAGACTCGAGAATCTTTAACTTTCCCGTCATTTGTGACTGGAGGTCATTGACAGTAAGCAATGTCCAAGTGATTATAAGAACATCCACCAATACTCTCAGCTTCTCAATGGTGGGAATAATCATTGCCTACACATATGTTAAAGTCATGATGGTTGCTAAGAGGATGGACCCAAAGGCCGGGAAAGCTGGGAAGACGGTCCTTCTCCACGCGTTTCAGCTTCTGTTATCCATGTTGTCTTTTACCACTCCACTTACCGAGACGTATTTGAATTCATATTTTAGCTTTCTGCCCTATATCAATTTCTTTTTTGTAATGTCTCTACCCAGATTTGTCAGCCCTTTAATCTATGGTATAAGAGATGAGGTGTTTGGTAAAGCTATGAGAAAGTTCTATTTAGCCAGAATTCTGTCTCTATGTAAAAGGGTACGTAGACCTAAAAAGTAGGAAGAGGACCCCCTATAGATGCTACCTATATGCCCATAGCGATTATCATTGTTTAATCTTTAGGATACGTTACCAATACCAGATCAGTGGGGACCCAACTCCTGGCACCTGCTGGATTGGAGGAGGTGTAAGAAGTCTGACCCCCACCAATCTGATACTGATGGTAATCATATTGTTGGGTCCCCAATTTTGGCACTCCCATCAGTCCAGCCAGTGCCGCTTTGCCCCCACTGTTTTATAGACATATTTTGTAATGGCTGTTCCTAATATAATGGTTCTGGCCTATTCACTTAAAGCCCCAAGCACAACCACTACTTAAAGTCCAGCCTGTTCAGTCAGCTGATTGAACATAAATATTCCAGTCCCAGAAGATTCCTTTAAATTGTCATCTGTTCCCCCGCAGTTCCCTCTTTGAGGTCATCTGGTCGCTATAACTCCTGCTTCTTCCCACTTCTGAAAATAAGTGCTCTTAGCAGTGCGGTCACAGAGGACCAGATGACGTCACAAAGGGAGCTGCGGGGGACCAAATGATTTCACAGAGGGAGCTGCGGGGGACCAGATAACATCACAGAGGGAGCTGCGGGGGACCAGATAACATCACAGAGGGAGCTGAGGGGGACCAGATTGTGGTGTAGCCCCTGGTAGATGTTGTGGCAGAGGATTGGCCAGTCACTTGCTAGTTGGTGAAGTGTGACTCCACTCCGGTGGGTGTTGGCCAAGATACAGCCAGACCTTGGGGTGTTGCTTCGTGACACCAGTGCCAGGTAGGCACACCGGTGTGATGGCATGCCTGCTTTTATTTGACAAGGCCGGTTGTACCTTTTTCCCCTGTAGTCAGTGTCCTGCTATAGGGTCCCTTAGGTTAGTGTGATCACGGATGGCCAGAGTGGTGTAGTGACCCTCCTGGACCATCGGAACTGCCACCCACAGAAAGAGAAAGTGTCCCAAGGTTGTGTGGTATACTGTGTCAGTGGAAAGCGAAAGATCTCTTTAACTTAAAGGGAACCATTCACCCCGTGGCCCCGGCAGAAACTGACATACAGTGACATAAAGGTCAATATACTTACCACATCGCTCCCGGTCCCGTCCCGTATCCCGTTGTTGACACGGAGAAATCGCCGATTCTTCTTCTCGCGCCCATTATGGTAATGAGCGCCGCCGGGTCCGAAGTCCAGCCTTCTCCCCGCCTCCGACACTTGATTGACGCCGGGTCCTCTTCCTCCTCGTCTTCTTTCTTCTCGCCGGATCCCGCGCAGGCGCCGTGGCAGTCGTTTTCGGCGCATGCACAGTTCACAATTGAAGCCGCTCCGCAGCTTCACTGTTTACTGCGCATGCGCCGATTGTCTCAAACACGTATCCTGTTTACCGCACAGGCGCAGAAGAGGTGACGAGACCATCGCAACGGCGCCTGCGCGGGAATTCGTCAGAAGACTGAAGACTGAAGACGTCAATCAAGTTCCAGGAGGCGTGGATGGGCGGCGACGAGAAGAGGACCTCATGAATAAGTTGGACTCGTCCGTCGTTTCCTATGGACGTTGGACTCATCTCAGCTCATTACCATAATGGGCGGGAGAAGAAGAATCGGCGATTTCTCCGTGTCAACAACGGGATCCGGGACGGGACCGGGAGCGATGTGGTAAGTATATTGATCTTTATATCACTGTATGTCAATTTCTGCCGGGGGCCACGGGGTGAATGGTTCCCTTTAAATAAGCTTGTTTTACTAAGAAAGTATGTGCTTGAGGCAAGGTTACACAATTATGAGGTTTGATAATACACTTGACAATAGTTCCAGACAAATACTTGACAATACAGCAACCGAATCTGCAGTAGGAACACAGTGTAGGATACAGTCGTGCCGCCTGAGGAGTGTACTGAGTAATACAGAGAAGCAGAGTAGCAGAAAGGAGGATGTCGTGAGAGTCTCAACCCAAGTAGTACTGTGCTCCACTGGAAAGTTGGAGGATGAGGTAGATAAATACTTAGAAGAAGAAGAATACTTGTGCCCGTGTATTGACCTGTTAGTCTTCACACGACCTAATGCCCACTAGATTTGGCTGAACCGTCCTAGAGGGTCACACAAGGCACCAGACCTTGTTACCTGGGATGAGCGGAATGCTGAGGATCTCCTGCTGATAACCGCGCTGCGAGATAGAGTTCATGGGCTTACTGCACTTTTCTCTATCCGGATCAGTTCCTAGCTTACTGCTGTCTGTGGATACTGTCCTGCTCTGTGACTTTCCTAGTCCACAGTGTGGGTTGAGGTTGTCTCTGATTTGTCCTCTCTTGTCAAGGTTTAGCCCTTCATAGTGTTGTGTAGCATTACTGAGAAGAAACTTTCAGCTGTGTCTTGCTTCCTACCCATACAAGGATCTAGCTAAGATTGACTGCAGAGAGCTACTGTATCTAGCTTGCGTCCTTCTTCTACGATGTCCAACACAAAAGACCCTTACACTTCCTACACCCATGTGACTTCCTTCCTCAGCATAACTAATGTGCGCTGTGAGTGGGTGAAGAGTGCAATAGAAGAAGTAAAGAGAGAGCTGATTTTTGGTAAAAGAAGTGATTAACCCTCTCCCGCTGCTGCACAGTAAATTAATTGTGTCATCCTCTGCAGTAAATTAACGCTGCAACACCAGGCATAGGCTGCAGGGACGTTAATTTACTGCAGAGGATGACACAGGCGTAGGAGCTACGCCTGTGTCATCCATGGCGGGTCCCGGCTATAAGCAGCGGAACTGAGAGTTAACCCTATAGATACTGCGGTCAGCAAGACCGCAGTATCTATAGGTCTCCAGAAAGACAATGCTCTCTCTACAGAGGGAGAATTGTCTCTCCGGTGTCCATCGGGGCTTTGCGAACTGATTGCAGAGCCCCAATGTTAGCCATAGAAACCGGAAGGGACAGGAGGGAAGGCAGGACCCTTTTCTCCTCTGCTGCTATCAAAAGATTATGACAGCGACAGGGGACAGCGGAGAGGGGGCAGAAATCGGGGACATCAGCTATGGAATCATTATGATCCCATAAGCTGATGTCAAATCACGACCTGGTCATTGAGGCATCAATGATCCCAGGTCGTGAAAGGGTTAACAAAAATGGAGCTCTGCGGAGTGCAGTGTCATAGCCGATAAAAACTATTTGAAATGTGGTTCCACTTTGGTGACATGGTAAAGATCCTGGTGACTATAGACGGTGGATTTCCTAAAAGTGACATTATGGAGATTCAACGGAGAAGAGAATTTGTAACCAGAGATCCTAATAGGAATACATGATTTTTTTTAGATGAGAACCTAATAGTTAAAAACTCAGACAATATTTTGGGTTGATCCCAGCAGGACCTTATGGTCTTCACACAAATCCTACAGACATATCAGAAGACATTAGTGGTTTCTCTTCTCCAGGACCTCAGTTGATTTATTCCTTTAAAGTTGTTCAGACTTCTCCATTTCTGCAATTTTTTGACCCAACATTCCCATTTACGTCAATGGCGATTGGTTCTTTGTGCGTCAAAGATCCAGTGATAGAAATCTCAAAGCGGTAACAAAAAGGTCTCCGTAGAGCACCGTGGATTCTTTGTTCCAGAAATGGTCCAAGGACACTAATTCTGCAATGTCTATAGAGCTCAATTTTGGTCATATGATTGTAACCTTAGTGTAATGGACTACAATAAAACTGTACTAAACTTATACTATAGCTGCTGTTATCAACCTTTTCCCACACTTTGATGTGCTGTTATATATATCAGAGTGATCACGTGGACACTACCATTTTGCTGGTGCTATCAACCAAAGGAGGATTTTCCCCATGCCACTTGCAGTGCAGCTTTGCTGTGTAGAAAGGAACATTATGAGCAGAGTCATCTCCTTATTATTAGAGGCAGGTGAGTTACTGACAGTTCTAAAGTAAAGCTAGAGGCCTAGATAAGGCAGGACAGTAACATTTTACAAAGATAAGGTGACCGTACACCTTGCTATTGGACGAACCCCCTTTGTTGATAGATAATCCTCCCTATTATATCCTGTGCCCACTCATGAAGGTCTAGGAAGAACATGTATGTTTGTTTAGTTTAATGAGGACGTCATGTTAGGCATACACCACACACATATATCTGTACTGATGCTGGCTGGTCGCTCTACTGTTGTAGTAGTTGCCTCTACTGGGGCCTAACAGTGGCTCCCAGTACTCAGAATTCTGGTTCAGACAAATCCAAGCGTGTTCGAGGTTCATCTCTAGTGGAAATGATGGTATAAATGATGGTTCACATAGGTAATAGACAGACTGAAATTGGTTAAAGGATGATAAAGACAATACTGGAATTATTTTCTGTCTTTCTCTCGTCACCTAAACTAACAAGAAGACTAAGCTGTCCCTACGATGTCCCTGCATTAGCCCTAGACTAAACTATTACTATTACCTTTACCAAGCAGCTGAACCAACCGATGAGAACACTTTTTACCTGCAAAAAGAGCTATCAAAACTGCATTCATCGGGATCTCCCAGTGTATAACATGGAGATAACTTAAAGAGATTGTCCTGGAAAAATTAACTTTTCTACTATCCACAGTAAGAGATCGCTTACCCAACCTCCATATCCCCCGATCTCCGTATTGGGCCCCCGGCTTCTGTGTTATGAACAGAGCAGAGGGTACGGCACGTGAAGGCTCTATTCATTCTATGGAGGTGCCGGCTCCATAGGAATGAACAAATGTCTGTGGATAGGGGAAAAGTTCATTTTGCCTGTTAAACCTCTTTAACTCTTAATGAACGCTTGTTCTGCCAGTCAATGACTACGCTGCAGACGCAACCTGTAAACTCATCTTTTCTCCCTTCTATTTCATAATTTTATGTATATATTGCTCTTCTCCTCACGTATCCCATAAGGACACATCTATGTCGTGCGGCTGGATTCTCTTGTGAGATATTACCGCTGCAAATTATAGAAGAAGAAATTTTGATGCCAAATCCGATCTATGACATTGTTCATCCTGTGGAATCCATCGGGGAGCGGGGAGCAGGTATATAGCGCTCCCCCCTCACTCCTGTATACTGCTCTCTGTATGTACGCTATGTAACCTATTGCTGGAAGTGGGAAGACTTGTGTAATCCTCATACAGTAAGTAGCAGAGACTGAGCATGGGGTGTGGGGCGGCTGCAAGGACCCTGCTGTCGTTCAGATATGGAACAAAATACAGGAGATATCAGGAATGTTCTAGAAGTGATATAGTCTAGGTACAATATATAGTTCTTTATGGTACTGGTGCAATAACTGGATGTGTATTCACAGCAGTGTGAGTAAGAGCAGTAAGTGTTTAGGTGTGTATATAGGGTTAGTGTGGTGCAATTTTGCAATGAATAAGCAGCACAATCTATGTAAAAATTCTGATATGTATATTAGGGGTGATTTATGAAAAGGGTGTTAAGTAAAACACAATTTTTAAAGGGCTCACCTCAAGGGCCTCAAATAAAATTTTTACATGGTTTCCATGAGGCCCACACCATTTTATGTGTAGGGCGTATCTGAACACAAATCTGATATGTATATTAGGGGTGATTTATGAAAGGGGTGTTAAGTAAAACTGGTTTTGTTGCCGCTAGCAACCAATCAGATTCCACAGTTCATTCTTCATAGATTCCATGGAAAATGAAAGGTGGAATCTGATTAGTTGCTAGGGGCAACTGAGCCAGTTTCACTTTACACCATGTTTGATAAATCCCCCCAATGTTTCCGCAGCAACAAGCCGCCATTTTGTTGTGCTGCACTGTGTGTGCTTTGCAAATGTTCCTGCACATGTGATGGAATAAATCTTTCAACTTGTTTCACCACCAGAACTGGAGCGCCGTCTGTAATTTGTGAAACTAACTAAGATCCGTGGTCTTGACTTAGGGTCCATTAACACAAAAAGATTATTTTACAGATTATCTGCAAAAGATTTGAAGCCAAAGCCAAGATTAGATTTGAAAAGAGGAGAAATCTCAGGCTTTCCTTTATGACCTGATCTCTGTTTATAGTCTGTTTCTGGCTTTGGCTTCAAATCTTTGGCAGATAATCTGTCAGATAATCTTTCTGTGTAAATGGACCCTTACCTTCTGGCACCCGCTCACAGTTGAAGGAGTGCCGCTTCCTATCCTAGCACTGCTTATTTATCTGACTATACCCATGCCTATATCTAACATAGTCCACCACCTGGCTGATTCACAGATGTCTTGGTCCAAAGGAAAGAAGATCGGCTGCAGATGGAGTACATGCATAAAAAGACTGAAAAAATACATGGGTCACCTTATCAAGTGCTAAAACCGCAGTCCGTCGGCTCCTATCCCTGAGGAAGCTGCTGGAGTATATATATCTCCCCTTTGGTGATTACCAGGCTGTGGATCTGTGGACCCCTAGAGGAGATGGTTCAGGGCAAGATCATGCTCTACAGCGAAGGGGATCCTGACCTGACAGGACAAATATCCAAAGCCTATACTAAGTGAATGTATCTTTAGATGAGCGAGTAGCACTACGCTATTCAATATATTCCATTTCGAATGAGTATACAAACGAAAACGCAGTAAAAATTTGTTTTACCTCCCACCATGCTTGGTGCTTTTTCTAGCCAATAGGCGTGAAAGCCCTAGGAGCATGCTGGCATCGCGAGAACAGAGTCCACATTGATTGGATGACTTAGTCATGTGACCTCCAACTATAAGAAGTCAGCTCCTGCTGCTTGTTGTTAGATGTCATCTTGAAGGTAGTGAGGGAGAGATCCCGGAGTAGGGACAGTGAGGATTTTAGCTGATTGTAGGCAGAAAAGACCCCAAAAGCCCTTCTTAGGGCTATTACAATAAACAGCACAGCATATAGCTCCCGATAGACAGTGAATAGGCCGGCTACCTGTAAATCAGCTGCTTATCCTGACAGACAGACAGGCAGCTGCTGTTTATTGTGAAGAAAAGGCTTTACTGGATCTATTTGCTCCTACATTCTAATTGTTGCAGGACAAGTTAAGGGATAGATCTTGGAGTAGGGACAGTAAGGATTTTCACAGATTTTAGTCAGACAAGACCCCAAAAGTCCTTGTTATAACTACTACACAGCAGAGCATATAACTCTGTCCATACAGTGCATAGGCTACCAGCACATCAGCTTCTTAGACAGACAGGCAGTTTATAATTCTCCTGTATGCACCTGCGTTGACCTATTATGTGTTTAATTCAAATTGTCGCAGGACCACCATAAGTAAAACACAATTTTTGAAGGGCTTACCTCAAGGGCCTCAAATTCAATTTTACATGGTTTCCATGAGGCCCACACCCTTTTATGTGTAGGGCATATCTGAACACATCACACACACACAGTCACAGTTAGCGGTGGGCGCTGTTTGATTTCCCCCTTGCCTATGCCATAAGTCATATGCAACATGTTTTAAAGGGGTGCAGGAAATTTTTTCTTTTGCTTACAATTTGGCTTCATGTCCATGCTAATGTAGAGGAAAGAGGGTCTCATATTTTTTCCACTTTAAAAAGAGGTTATGTTGTATTTGGAGTGTTTTGTTGAGAGGCTGTGATAGTGGCGTAATACTGCGACTTGGGCGTGGTAGATGTACCCAGACATGCTTCCCCTACTGTTCCAGTTGCATTCCAGAGGTGTTTGCATCAATGATCAATGCCTGAGGTGTCATTATAGACTTGGTGACCTCTAAGAGTCGAATTTAGGTTTCCAAGAAACAAACATTTATTTCCCATAGACTTTAATGGGGTTTGATTCAAATTTCCGAGCATCATGGTCTATTCAAATCAAATTTAGAGCTTTCAATTATTTTACTACTGGCTCATCTCTAATCTTTATGTGGAATTTAGGAGGTTTAAGAGTTTAAATAACATCAAATACTTGTCAAAGGAAAATATGTTATAGAGCAATTGTTGTCGACATGTAACTCTCAAGAGTTTCAGTTCTACAATCTAGAGGCTACCAAATTGGAAATTATTGGTTTACAGAACAGCTCCAATAAAAATTGATACCTTTTCTCATGTATCAAGTAATTTGATGTTGTAATGGCAGCTTCATTTTGAGAATTTTTTTTTTAACTTATTTTTGAGAATTTTGCTATAAAATTAGTACAGGCAAAAAGTTATTATTACACTGTTCTTGGGATTGTAGAAAAGCGCAAAAAAGTGTAAAAATGGTGAACTTCACAGAGATCAGTAACAATACGGCTATCCAGACCATTACCACTGTGGAGATCTTGAGGACCGCTGTGTCTGTTGTGATGCTTCTCTTCTTTGGTATCTTTGTGTACTTTATGGTCATCGTACTGAATGTCTTCTTTACTACTCCCAGAATTCGGGAGACCCCACGTTACATCTTGTTCATTCACATGCTTCTCAATGATGTCATCTACCTAGTCATCTCGTTTTTCTTCTTCATATGTGTAATGAACGGACTAATTTTCCCTCTACCAATATGTTTTATAATGGTCATTTTATCCACATGTATGTTCAGGATTACCCCTTACAACCTGGCAGTCATGTCCTTGGAACGTTACACGGCCATCTGCCACCCATTACGATATGCAGAATTGAGCACTGCACAGAGATCCAGCCACGCCATTGCCTACATGTGGATGGTGGGGATGTTTCCACAACTTGCTCATTTTATTGCCTATTGTTGTTTTGCAGACCTAAGAACCTTTAACTTTAAGGTCATCTGCATCTGGAGGTCATTGATCGTGAGCAATGTCCAAGTAGTTATGGGAAATTTCGCTGATGCTCTTAGCTTCTCTATGGTGGGAATTATCATCGCCTACACGTATATTAAAGTCACACTGGTTGCTCGGAGGATGGACTCAGAAAAATTTGCCTCAAAAGCTGGAAAGACAGTCCTTCTCCACGCATTTCAGCTTCTGTTATCTATGATGTCTTTTACCACTACACTTACCGAGACGTATTTGATATCATATTTTCGATACCTGCCCTATATCAACTACTTCTTGGTGATGTCTCTTCCTAGATTTGTCAGCCCTTTGATCTATGGCATGAGAGATGAAGTGTTTGGTAAAGCTATGAGAAAGTTCTACTTAGCCAGAAGGCTTTCTCTATGTAAAAAGAAATCAGTCATGGTGTAGTTCAAAAATATACATGCCAGGAGGGGGGTTGAAATAAACTTAGTAAAGGAATCTTTTACCATTGTTGATACCTTTGAATATTGGTTGTAAAATTCCAAAATTTTCCTAAAAGCTTCCTTTCAATACCAACTTTTATGTAGGGAAATAAAAAGTCAATCTCCATCCCCAGGATAAGCCATCAATGTCCTAGTGGTGGAGGTCCAACCTCGGGCCCTGAGGCCTGCCATCGCCTAGCAGTGCTATGGTCGGTCACAGTCAGGTTCAAGGGAGGTCACAGGTCATCCAACATCCCAAAGGCCTTGTCCAGTTGGTGATGGCCCTGATCCCCTTGGGGAACCCCCTAATATGTGTGTTGGGCATGGTGAAGATGGAAGTACCAGAGACAGAGGTTGCGATAGAGGCATTCTCTCTTCACTTGGACCACTTAATAAAGGCAATTCACAGTTCTTGGTCAACAAACAGTTCCAATGTGTTGGCGGTAACTGACCATGGCAGGGGAGTACCTGAGATATCCTTGTAGTGTGTGGGTTCTTCCTTTCCTTCTCCCTTTCCACGACAGGGTTAGACCAATCAAAGTCGATACAATTCTTGTCAATAAAAGTTTCACACCAGTTGACTCCAGGTGGAGTTTCTGTCACTTATCGTAGATACTGATTCGCTACAATGCTGAAATGTGCAGGGTTCAGGCAACTTGAGGGGCCGTTCTCTTAGCTATGTAGATGACTAGGTTAGGCCCAAAATAGAATGCAATGAGGGACTTGTGCAACTTATCCTCATTGACTAGAAAACCTTTTCTTCTTCCCTCTTGGCTTGTTTGCATAGACTTCACAGGAGCTGTAGCTCAAAGAATACCCAGAGGCCTATCCTCTCTCACACTTTAGGTACAAGCCATTTACTAATAACATATACTATTTTATTACCATTGTTCATGTTCAAGGCCCCCCCCCCCAAAAAAAAAGGGCATAGCTAGAAATTATTAATTTCTGGTGCAATTTTTGGTGCAAGGTACACAAAAACACCAAAGGTGTAAATTTCTCTGCAATTTGCATCTGAGCAGGGATTTACTAACCATCATGCACCACAATAGTGAATGACACAAACAAACAAACAAACCTTGTACAATGCAGTCGGACTTCCAGCAGACAATAATAAATTCTCCCCACTCCCAGACTCATGTTACTTCACACGTATACATGTGGTGACTTTTCTTAAAGGGCTCTGACCTCAGCTATGACCTCATTTCCTGCTTAGTAGTATGTCTTATTTATTGGCACCATTAGACCTCAACAAAGCTTCATGATCTCCTCTTGGCACAATCAGAGAGAAGGGGCTATTCTTGGTCCTATGGACTCCACTTTCAGGGAACCTACCACAGTCGTCCTACCATCATTTTCTTGGCCCAACTTTCCCCCAACAGGTCTGTCCCATTTGGGCCTTCAACACAGTCCCCACTATCTAGGCCTCACTTTAGGTTTACTAACCGGGCCATTCTACAGGCCAAGCAAAGACTTCTGCAGTTATCTACTGGCCCACCAGGACTAGGGATTCCCCCTCAACACCCATATATTATATAACTACTGGCCACTACAGGTTACTGGACCGCACTGACTTTGCCTCCACAGCTCTGCAGACTTCTCAGAGCTAAAAAATTCCAGATCTACAGTGTTTCCAAAGCAAAATCCATAGCAACTTTATTTCTATCAAAGTCAATGGGGAAAAAAACGCAAAGTTTCTGCATCATAGTTACCATATCCACAGAATATCCACCCTGAACCAACTTCTAGCATCTAGCATTGCTTACCCGTCTGCCCCAGTTCTGGAACCACAGATAAAATTTTATAAGTATGCAATCTTCTCCCCTAACATGTCCTCTCACTACTTTCTGATTGAGGAGTTGCTCAGTACTACAGTTTGCAGAATGCATTGCTTTTCTGCCTACTCCCCTCCCACTTTCCTCCTGCCAGATCTCGACCATAGCTGTTATTAAATATTTAAGTACACAGCAGACTATTGCACCTGCTGCATTTATTCCTAGTCTGCTCCTCTGCTTGTGGCATTGTTCAGCACAAGGTAGCATGCTGTAAATACCTCTCATTCTCTCCTAAATGTCCCAATAGGGGTATATATGTATATGTATCTGTGTATATGACAGAGAGATGGTGATATAGACTGTAGGGGCTGGTCAGGGGGTGAGGCTTCACCACAGAGACAAGATCCAGCCAAGTCTACTCATCAGAGGATAAGGCCTTGTCTACGGAGAGAGGGAGAAGTTGGAGGCAACACTACACTGAAAAGGAAAGGATTACACAATTTACTGTTGGGGGTATTTCAAGCACAAACACACTGAAGCCTTTAGAAACCTTCTTGTAAGTTTAGGGAAGAGAGCTGACCTTTCCTGAGAATAGGCCTTAAATGTCAAAGTCCCAAATAACCCATTTAAGACCACCTCAACAGTATCTGTCCAGCTTCAACAAGATTCAACACTCAAGCCATTATAAGGCCTTCTTTCCAGATTACAGGCTTAAAGGGGTAGTGCGGCGGTAAAGAATTATTGACAGAATAACACACATTATAAAGTTATACAACTTTGTAATGTATGTTATGTCTGTGAATGGCCCCCTTCCCCGTGTCCCCCCACCCCCACCCGTGTACCCGGAAGTGTTGTGCGCTATACATACCTGTCACGTGCCGACTCGTCTCCGATCTTCAGTCTGCGATGTTGTCTTCTCAGCCGCGATTGGCTGAGCACAGTTATGCTCAGCCAATCGCGGCTGAGCAGCCGATGACGCTGAAGAGGCCGGCTCGGAGGGATTCGGCCCGGCCTCCCGAAGACGACATCGCAGACTGAAGATCGGAGATGAGTCGGCACGTGACAGGTATGTATAGCGCACCACACTTCCGGGTACACGGGTGGGGGTGGTGGGACACGGGGAAGGGGGCCATTCACAGACATAACATACATTACAAAGTTGTATAACTTTGTAATGTGTGTTATTCTGTCAATAATTCTTTACCGCCGCACTACCCCTTTAAAGGGGTCTTGCAATTTAATGCACAAGCTGTTGGGCTAATCAATGGTAGCAACGCAAATGGAGGAATCCAGGAAGCTATGCTTAGAACATTGGAATACCTTTTTTGTACAAGGACAGGTGCTTCTCTCAGGCTGAGGCTTGTGGTTAAAGAGAAATGATAAATTCTAACTTCTTGTTGGGGGTGGAATGATGATGGGTCTTTAAGGCCTTCTAGATCATTGCTGGGTGTTACTTCTGACACAGAATCCCCTTCCAAATTTGAGCCGCCACCACTCTTAGGTCATCGGTCCATCCAACTCACAGTCAAGGGCACAGTCCAATACCCCCTCCTTTTTTTATTATTTATCCTCAAACTCCCCAAATCTAATAGGGAGAAATTGTGATGTCTTTCATTGACTTTTGCCTTGGATGAGTCTTGCATTTCTTCTGATATTTTAGCCCATACATAACATCCCAGTAGAATCATCAGGAAAATCACTGCAGATGAATTAACGTTCCCTGAGACCTGTCTTATTGGATAATTTATATTGATTAATGATACGGAGAGGATGAGGAACACCAGGGAATATAAACATATATATAGTACATGGACTAAACGTTAAGTGGTCAGACCTAGACCCGGAGCGGCAACATTAACACTACAGATATAGGTATCATTCTCAGTAACACTTTAGCCTCACACCCCAATATCCCCCTCCGAGATATATAAAACTATATATCCTCAAGATTAGCCCCTCCGCCTCTAGTCTATGCTGCCCCATATACATTTAATATATCGCACTCTTGATAGTTCCTCTGCATTAGGAAGCCTTCTTCTGTTTGCACTCTTCACCCACTCACAGCACACCTTAGATGCCCTGAGGAAGGAAGTCACATAAGTAGAGGGAAAGTAAAGGTGTTTGGTGTTGGACATTGTAGATGACACAAGCTAGACAGTTCTCTACGGTAGTCCACTTTGGGGCCTGGCCCTCTGTCAGGTCCCCTACTTAAGTCAGTCTTAGCTAGAACCCTGTATGGGTAGGACGGAAGACAACACACAGTTTTTCTTTTTAGTAACGCTACACAACACTATGCAGTGTTAGATCTCTTCCATAAGAGGACAAGTCAGAGACAACCTCAACCCACGCAGTGGACAAGGAGAGTCACAGAGCAGGACAGTATCCACAGTATTGCACAAAGCCTAGGAACTCTATCTCGCAGAGCGGTTGCCAGCAGGGAACCCTCAGAATTCCGCTCACCCCAGGGAACAAGGTCTGGGCCTTGTGTCACCCTCTAGGACGGTTCAGCCAAATCAAGTGGGCATCAGGTGTTGTGAAGACTAACAGGTCAATACACGGGCACAAGTATTCTTCTTCTTCTTCTAAGTATTCTTCTACCTCATTCTCCAACATCCCGACAAAGCACAGTACTACTTGGGTTGAGACTCTCACAACACCCTCCTCTCTGCTACTCTACTTCTTCGTATCACTCATCACAGTACTCAATCAGCATGACTGTATTCTACTTTACATTCCTGTCTCAGATTCGGTTGCTGTATTGTCAAGTATAGGTCTATAAGTGTTATCAAGTTTATTATCAAGAGCTTTATCAAGAGAACCATCATAATTGTGTAATCTGCTGCAAGCATGTGCTTTCTTAGTAAACCAGGCTTATTTATGATAAAAAGACTCTGTGATCCTTTGCCTTACACCGACACAGTATACACCGTAACCTTGGGACACTTCCCCTCTTCTGTGGGTGGCAGTTCCGATAGTCCGGGAGGGTCACTACACCACTCTGGCCATCCGTGATTACATTAACCCAAGGGACCCCGCAGCAGCTTGGCAGGACACTGTCCACAGGGGAAAAAGGTACAAACGGCCTCCTAAACTAAAAGCAGGCGTGCCATCACACCTTTGTGCCTACCTGGCACTGACGTCACAAATTAACACCTCGAGGTCCAGTTGTATCTCAGCCAACCACCAAGGGAGTGGCGTCACACAGCAGCATCTAGCAGGTGACCATCCAACCCTCCGACATAACACCCCCGGAGGCTCACCACCACACCACTGTCCCCTCTAATGTACTGTACCACTGTCCTCTTATGTACTGTACCACTGTCCCCTCTAATGTACTGTGGCACTGTCCTCTCTAATGTACTGTACCACTGTCCTCTCTAATGTACTGTATCACTGTCCTCTAATGTACTGTGTCTCTGACCCCTCTAATGTACTATACCACTGTCTTCTCTAATGTACTGTACCACTGTCCTCTGTATTGTATTGTACTGTGCCACTGTCCCCTGTAATGTACTATACCACTGTCCTCTCTAATGTACTGTACCACAGGCCCCTGTAATGTACTGTACCACAGTCCCCTGTAATGTACTGTACCACTGTTCTCTAATGCAGTGCTTCTCAATTCCAGTCCGCAGGCCTCACCAACAGGTCATGTTTTGAGGATTTCCCATACAAAGGACACCTGTGAGAATACCTGATGGACTGAGTATAATTATATCACCAGTGAAATACTAAGGAAATCCTCAAAATATGACCTGTTGGTGAGGCCCAAGGACTGGAATTGAGAAGTACTGCTCTAATGTACTGTCCAATGGTCCTCAGGGTTCTAATGTACTGTGCCACTGTCCCCTCTAATGTACTGTACCACTGTCCCCTGTAATTCACTGTGCCACTGTCCTCTCTAATGTACGATACCACTGTCCCCTGTAATGTACTGTGCCACTGTCCTCTCTAATTTACTGTACCACTGTCCCCTGTAATTCACTGTGCCACTGTCCCCTGTAATTCACTGTGCCACTGTCCTCTCATGTACTGTCCAATGGTCCTCAGGGGTCTAATGTGCTGTGCCACTGTCCTCTCTAATGTAATGTGCTGTTTACTAATAATTGTTGCCCAATCTGTGGCTTTCCATCATGAGCTGTCTGTAGGACATAATGGTGTTGTAATTATGCAGCCTAGACACCCACAGGTTGGAGAACGCAGTCCATATTAATCTGCCTCCCCAGTAATGCTCACCTGTCCAGGCTCCTGCTGAGCTCTGGTGCTCAGGCCTCTTCTGGTCAGCTCTGGATGCTGTGTAATGTAAGGGGGGGGGGGGGTGATAACTCTGGAGCACTGCCAGCACTCAGCACTGTGCTGATACATTTGAATAGAAGGGGAGCACCATGCAGGCTTACTCGCCGCAGTTCTCCAGAAGCCGTTACAGTGACATGATATAATGTGGTGAGGAGAACCAGTAGTTCCCCCTCACAGCTGAGTACCTAAGGCTTTGGATAGGGCCCCATTCAATCCTTACCTGCTGCAGGCAGTCCCCCATCACTACCGCAAGTCACTAAAGTCAGTCAAGTCATCTAAACTATATCCACCAGCGAGAGGGTGTGATTTATAAAGTCTATTCAAAAGAATATTTCAAAGTGTATTCCAAGTATGTCTCAAGTACCCAGCTTAACTAGGGGATATGAGCCAGCACAAGTCTTATTTACTGCATTGCACCTACACTGCTGTACCCTCCATATAGTAATAATGTAATGTCTCCTGCTGTGTGTGTTCCCCCCTCTGCCTGCAATAAACCCCCCCACACACTACCCCCACTTAACCCCCCTATACACATTATCCCACCTGACCCCCCCCCCCCTTCAAACACTATCCCACCTAACCCCCTACACACACTATCCCACCTAACCCCCTACACACACTATCCCACCTGACCCCCCCTACACACACTATCCCACCTGACCCCCCCCTACACACACTATCCCACCTGAACCCCCCTACACACACTATCCCACCTGACCCCCCCTACACACACTATCCCACCTGACCCCCCCTACACACACTATCCCACCTGACCACCCCCTACACACACTATCCCACCTGAACCCCCCTACACACACTATCCCACCTGACCCTCCTACACACACTATCCCACCTGTCCCCCCTACACACACACTATCCCACCTGACCCCCCCCACACACACACACACTATCCCACCTGACCCCCCCTACACACACTATCCCACCTGTCCCCCCTACACACACACTATCCCACCTGACCCCCCTGCACACACTATCCCACCTGACCCCCTGCACACACTATCCCACCTGACAGCCCTTGCACACACTATCCCACCTGACCCCCTGCACACACTATCCCACCTGACCCCCTGCACACACTATCCCACCTGACCCCCTGCACACACTATCCCACCTGACCCCCTGCACACACTATCCCACCTGACCCCCTGCACACACTATCCCACCTGACCCCCTGCACACACTATCCCACCTGACAGCCCTTGCACACACTATCCCACCTGACCCCTGCACACACTATCCCACCTGACAGCCCTTGCACACACTATCCCACCTGACCCCCTGCACACACTATCTCCCCTGACCCCCCTGCACACACTATCCCACCTGACCCCCCTGCACACACCATCCCACCTGACGACCCCCCCCCCCCCCCACACACACACACACACTACCCCACTTGGCCACCATTCCAACAGACACACTATCCCAAAAGCCCGGCCCTAGAAACGGCCCTGGGTCACGTCTGTGCACAAGCCGCTCCACAGTATCAGGAGATACAGATATACTACAGGGTGGCAGATGTAGCAGAGCTGAACTCCCTGAGACCTGCAGTCCCATGTAACACCACAGATTACACAGTGATATCTCTGAGTACAGATAATGTAGTAGCTGTCACCTGCAGTCCTATGTAACACCACAGATAACACAGTGATATCTCTGAGTACAGATAATGTAGTAGATGTCACCTGCAGTCCTATGTAACACCACAGATAACACAGTGATATCTCTGAGTACAGATAATGTAGTAGATGTCACCTGCAGTCCTATGTAACACCACAGATAACACAGTGATATATCTGCAGTCCTATGTAACAGCACAGATAACACAGTGATATCCCCAAGTACAGATAATGTAGTAGTCACCTGCAGTCCTATGTAACAGCACAGATACCACAGTGATATCTCTGAGTATAGATAATGTAGTAGCTTTCACCTGCAGTCCTATGTAACCCTACAGATAACACAGTGATATCTCTGAGTACAGATAATGTAGATGTCACCTGCAGTCCTATGTAACACCACAGATAACACAGTGATATCTCTCTGAGTACAGATAATGTAGTAGTCACCTGCAGTCCTATGTAACAGCACATAACACAGTGGTATCTCTGAGTACAGATAATGTAGTAGATGTTACCTGCAGTCCTATGTAACAGCACAGGTAACACAGTGATATCTCTGAGTACAGATAATGTAGTAGATGTCACCTGCAGTCCTATGCAACACCACAGATAACACAGTGATAACTCTGAGTACAGATAATGTAATAGATGTGGCCTGCAGTCCTATGTAACACCACAGATAACACAGTGATAAATCTGAGTACAGATAATGTAATAGATGTGGCCTGCAGTCCTATGTAACACCACAGATAACACAGTGATATCTCTCTGGGTATAGTATAGAATATGAGGACAGAAGCACAGTATTGGGGACACCCTGCATTACCCCCATAGTAAGAGACCTCCTGCATTGCCTCAACACAAGAAAACAAAACAAAAACAAACCAATATACTCACCTAATTCTGGCCCCGGTCTTCCTCTCCTCTCTTCTTTCCTCTCCTCTCCAGCCTGTCAGCTGCCGCATGGATCCTCTAGCAGGCCCGATGACGTCATCACTGGCCTGCTGGAGGATCTGTCTCACAGAGATGCAGTGAGATCCGCGCAGGGGGAGAGGGGGTCGGCGCCGGCAGCTTGCAGGAGATCATCAGTGAGGTCCGGAGGGGGAGGGGGCGTCGGCAGCTTGGAGGACATCAGTGAGGTCTGGAAGGGAGGGGAGGGGAGGCGGAGGGGGCGCCAATTACTTGGTCAGGGCAGGAGCTGGGCGGTGTCAGGCGCCAGCGGGCGCCCTCTTAGCTGTCAGCGCCCCGTGCGGTGGCCCGGCCCGCCCGGTCCTAGAAACAGCCCTGTTCATTCCCATGGAGCAACGGAAAGAGCCAAGTACAACGCTCTTCCTCCATACTCACCGAGAGGTTCAGGGGTCGGATAGGATAGGGGAAAAGTGAATTTTTCCTAGAATTTTCCTTTAACCCTTTGTGATTATTCTGCACAAACACTTGCACTACACTAACCTATTAACGGGTGTGTGTTGGTACATCCAGGGGTGGGTGCAGCCAACCGGGGTGTGGAAGTGAGTGAGAGGGTGTGAGGAGAGGATGGTGGTGGTAGTACTGGATGTAGGTTAGCTGGGCCTCTCCTGTGTGTGGTGCTTAGCTGTGGAATGAGGGGATGCATTGAGAGCTGCAGAGTGAGAATTATGTTGTTACCTGCGGGATGGCTGGGTCTTGTGGTGCACCGCAGCCTTACTCATGGACTTGTCACGGTCTCAGGTGGGCACAAGGGCTTCCGCAGCAGCAGGTTACTCTCTGGAGTTTCCCTGTGTTCTCTGTCTCTTCTGGGGGCCACTGCAGAGGTTTTAGGGAGTTGCAACAGTGAGTAAGGTGGTCGGTGGTGTGGACTTGTAGTTCCGCCGGGGCATACAGTTCTTAATACTGGCGGCCTTAAATGGGTTACTGTGCTTTGTGAGGAAAGTGTAGAGAGATGGTCTGCCTCATACCCCAGTGTGTCACTATGTAGGGGGCGCTGGTGGACACTGTGATCCTGTGATCTATTCCCCCAATGGTGCTTCAGTCTTTCCCTCCCCGTCAGCTAGAAAGTTTTCTGCTTAGTATCTAGGCCTAGCTGTGAGCCACTACTTTCAGGTCCTAGAAGTATCCAAAGGTCCTTGTTCAACTTCCACTTTGAATCCCAGAAAGAGACGGTTCAGAGGCCTAAGTTCGCTCTGCTACCCAATATACTCAAGTCCACTTGCTTAGGGTTCCTGTCCTTAGGATTCCCACTAACAGTAGAGAAGTACCTTGTATCTCAGTAGAAAGTATTCCTGAAGAACTCTCACTTCTGGCTTTCCTTCTTCCTTGGTTCAGTTTCTCCTCCTTCTCCTTTATCTCCTTCCCCTTCTTCAGCACCAGACAGGCTTGTCTGTCTTACCAGGCCTTGACTGACCGCCTCACAGAACAGCTACTGCCTACACTGAACACTAACTAAACAGACTGTACACTGGACTCCACTTCCTGTTACAGCTAGGGATTTGTGTGGTGGCTGCTCCACTTACCTACTAGCAAGTTCTAGAAAGAGCTAGAACTTTCTACACTAAACAGTACCCACTAAAGACTGCAGGTGTCCCTGTTACCTCACACATACCTCCCAACTTTTGCTGAGAGGAAAGAGGGACAGTCACGGCAATGCACCGCACCCCTATAGCCACGCCCTCCCCATAACCACGCCCCCATAGCCACACCCTCATATCCACGTCACCTATTACCATTATATAAAAAACAAATATCACCATATCATGACTTATACCCTCCATACCATTACTACATAACATCCACTATATAAAGACCAGTATCTCCACTACACTGACCCATATGGATGTAGATACAAATGGTGCACAGGCTCTGCACACCATCTACATGATTACAGTACAGCTACATTTAGTGACTCACAGGGGGCGTCTTCTCTGATTGGAATTGCTCACTTTTTCTCTTCTTCTCCATCTGGTACAGTCCATCATGAAAACCACTCCTGGCAATGCCTCGTCCCTGAAGAATCTGGCAGACAAATATTTTAGGCTTTTTGCTTTTGCACCATCCTCACCATCTATACTAAGTCCCCATCTATATTGCTCTGCACTGTAACAGTGCTCACTCTATGCCACCCTGTAGTGTTTAGGCCTACTGTGGACCCTCAAGTAGTACTTAGGCCCCTCTGTGCCCTCATATAGTAGATACACCACCTCTTTGCCCTCTTATAGTAGTAAGACCCCTCTGTGCCCTCATATAGTAGATACCCCACCTCTGTGCCCTCATATAGTATATACCCCACCTCTGTGCCCTCATATAGAATATACCCCACCTCTGTGCCCTCATATAGTATATACACCACCTCTGTGCCCTCATATAGTATATACCCCACCTCTGTGCCCTCATATAGTATATACCCCACCTCTGTGCCCTCATATAGTATATACACCACCTCTGTGCCCTCATATAGTAGATACACCACCTCTTTGCCCTCTTATAGTATATACCCCACCTCTGTGCCCTCATATAGTATATACCCCACCTCTGTGCCCTCATATAGTATATACGCCACCTCTGTGCCCTCATATAGTAGATACACCCCTCTGTGCCCTCATATAGTATATACACCCCCTCTGTGCCCTCATATAGTATATACACTCCCTCTGTGCCCTCATATAGTAGATACCCCACCTCTGTGCCCTCATATAGTAGATACCCCACCTCTGTGCCCTCATATAGTATATACCCCACCTCTGTGCCCTCATATAGTATATACCCCACCTCTGTGCCCTCATATAGTATATACCCCACCTCTGTGCCCTCATATAGTATATACGCCACCTCTGTGCCCTCATATAGTAGATACACCCCTCTGTGCCCTCATATAGTATATACACCCCCTCTGTGCCCTCATATAGTATATACACTCCCTCTGTGCCCTCATATAGTAGATACCCCACCTCTGTGCCCTCATATAGTAGATACCCCACCTCTGTGCCCTCATATAGTAGATACCCCACCTCTGTGCCCTCATATAGTAGATACACCACCTCTGTGCCCCCCATAAGGAGATAAGCACAGGGGCACAGAGCTGGTGGAGATAAGCACAGGGGGCACAGAGCTGGTGGAGATAAGCACAGGGGCACAGAGCTGGTGGAGATAAGCACAGGGGCACTGAGAGCTGGTGGAGATAAGCACAGGGGCACTGAGAGCTGGTGGAGATAAGCACAGGGGCACAGAGCTGGTGGAGATAAGCACAGGGGGCACTGAGAGCTGGTGGAGATAAGCACAGGGGGCACTGAGAGCTGGTGGAGATAAGCACAGGGGCACAGAGCTGGTGGAGATAAGCACAGGGGCACAGAGCTGGTAGAGATAAGCACAGGGGCACTGAGAGCTGGTGGAGATAAGCACAGGGGCACAGAGCTGGTGGAGATAAGCACAGGGGGCACTGAGAGCTGGTGGAGATAAGCACAGGGGCACTGAGAGCTGGTGGAGATAAGCACAGGGGCACAGAGCTGGTGGAGATAAGCACAGGGGCACAGAGCTGGTAGAGATAAGCACAGGGGCACTGAGAGCTGGTGGAGATAAGCACAGGGGCACAGAGCTGGTGGAGATAAGCACAGGGGGCACTGAGAGCTGGTGGAGATAAGCACAGGGGGCACTGAGAGCTGGTGGAGATAAGCACAGGGGGCACTGAGAGCTGGTGGAGATAAGCACAGGGGGCACTGAGAGCTGGTGGAGATAAGCACAGGGGGCACTGAGAGCTGGTGGAGATAAGCACAGGGGGCACTGAGAGCTGGTGGAGATAAGCACAGGGGCACTGAGAGCTGGTGGAGATAAGCACAGGGGGCACTGAGAGCTGGTGGAGATAAGCACGGGGGCACAGAGCTGGTGGAGATAAGCACAGGGGCACAGAGCTGGTGGAGATAAGCACAGGGGCACAGAGCTGGTGGAGATAAGCACAGGGGCACAGAGCTGGTGGAGATAAGCACAGGGGCACAGAGCTGGTGGAGATAAGCACAGGGGCACAGAGCTGGGGAAGGAGGTGGGATAAGCACCATGCACAGCTGAGGGACACCTGACAGACCCCCCCTCCCCGGAGCACTCACCACTGCTCTGCTCTCCCTCCCTCCAGGCTGATGCAGGTCATGTGCTCTGGACCCCGGCAGCCTCCTCCTCCGGCCCCAGCTCTCTCTGCCAGGTACTGATGGTGTATAGGGGGCGCACCATAGACCTGTGATAATCCGGCCCTGGGAGCTATGGGGGAGAGAGCGGCCTCTTGTGGCCGGAGGCAGAATGAGTTTTAGCAGAGCAGGAAGCTGATGTTTCCTGCTTTGCCAGTGTGCGGGGGGCGGCGGGACACACGGGGGCTGTACCGGGACAGCGGGACGTGACCCCAAAATCGGGACCGTCCCGCTGAATCCAGGACAGTTGGGAGGTATGCTCACAGTTTGTGTAATTTGTGTAGTGTCTGCCTGCCAGTTACACTGGTACAGAAAATACATAGCATAGTTTCACATAAACACATGTTACCTTAAAGGGGTTGTCCGTCGATAAAAAATTATTCACAGAATAACACACATTACAAAGTTATACAACTTTGTAATGTATGTTATGTCTGTGAATGGCCCCCTTCCCCATGTTTCCCCCCACCCACGCTAGACCCAGAAGTGTGGTGCATTATACTCACCGCATCTCGTGTCGTCCACGGTCTCCGATCCTCAGCAGTGACGTCTTCTTCGGGAGACCGGCGGATCTTCCCGAGTGCCGGCCGCCCTCTGCAGCGTCATCCGAAGCTCAGCCGCGATTGGCTGAGCATAACTGTGCTCAGCCAATAGCGGCTGAGCAGCTGATGACGTGGCCGCGTCATCAGCCGCTCAGCCGCGATTGGCTGAGCACAGTTATGCTCAGCCAATCGCGGCTGAGCTTCGGATGACGCTGCAGAGGGCGGCCGGCACTCGGGAAGATCCGCCGGCCTCCCGAAGAAGACGTCACTGCTGAGGATCGGAGACCGTGGTCGGCACGTGACAGGTAATGTATAGCGCACCATACTTCCGGGTACACAGGTGGGGGTGGTGGGACACGGGAACGGGGCCATTCACAGACATAACATACCTTACAAAGTTGTATAACTTTGTAATGTGTGTTATTCTGTGAATAATTTTTTATCGCCGGACAACCCCTTTAATAAGCATATAATAAATCCCTTGTGGACAGGTGCCATTATAAGCCCAGCTGCAGGAATTGCGCTCTGGTATACTACATGGGCACACACCACTCCTGGCCACTGTGACAAGTCCCTAAGCGGTACACAACATCTTGCCCCCAGCTTAGCACCACCTTGATCCCCTTCGGTACCACAGAAGGATGAGGAGTAAGGACCCTGTTAAACTGGCAGATTATCTGGTGAACAGGCCATGTGTAATAGGATGAGCGGTCAGTCCTTCATCATTCTGACTTAAAAAATCATCGCCTCACATCTCCCCATGTAATAGGGCGTGTACAGAACATGGCTGATCGCAGGAAAGAGCAGAATGACTGGTTGAGACTTGTGAAGAGTCTAAGGGGCCTATTCCACCGAGCGATAATCAGCTGAATCGGCCCGATTCGGCCAAGTATCGCTCCGTGGAATAGAGAGAACGATCAGCCGATGATCGTGTCATCGGCTGATGGTTCATTTAGGTTCAGACCTAAAATCATCGTTCGCCACCAGCGCATAGCTGCGGGGGAATAGCGGTGTGCGGCGGCACCTGACGATTTCAGTAGCATCATACATTACCTGTCCGGGCTGCAGGTCTTCTCCTTTTCTCGGTTCTGCGCCGCAGCTGCTTCGGAGCGGCCTGTCTGAAGTGACAGACCGTTTTGCCAATCACTGTCCGGAACCGCCACGGCCAGTGATTGGCTGAGCGTTCTGTCAGTTTCGACAGCCCCGCTCCGAAACTACTGCGGCATCATCAGGGAAATCATCACCATAGATAAACTAATATTCCCTGAGACTTGTCGTACTGTATTAGTAAGGATGAGTTCATAATATGAGGAGGATGAGGAACACCGGGGACTATAAACATATAAATAGTGCGCCAGCTAATCGTCAAGTGGTCAGAGCCGGCGCTGACTGACAAGACCAGAAGCCGGAGCGGCACCATTACTGATGTAAGTATCATTCACAATAACTCCCATTAGACTTATCATATTACTGTATGTAGAAGCCATACAATGACTGTAGTAACCATAATAGCCCCACACTTATAAAGGTCTAGGAAGGTTGGTGACACAGTGCTTATATTGGTGATACAGCTCTCGACTATTTCCAGCTCTCTCGTAAAGAATAATGAAGTTCAGTAAAGTAGTCCGCACAGTCAGACCACCCGACGATTAAACGCCTAGGACACATAACCTGGCAGAAGGACCACTAACAAACAGGCAGGGTCAGTAACTGGGCGTTGAGCCAAAGATCAATAGTCGGGAAGCCAAGCATTAGAGCAGTGTAAATCTTTATGCTGCACCCAATAGCTGCTATAGGCATCAAAACTGTTGGGGCTTCCTACTTTGGTGGAAATGTTACGGGTTCACATGCACATCAGATCCACAGCATGGGAATGTACCATTAAAGTGGTTTACTGGACTGATGAGCTTTCAGCTGTTCGGCACCCACACTACATAGTGAACAGTGTGTATTGAGGGGGGCTGATCAGTCTATTTTGGCCAGAAAATGTGTGTTAGTTCTATTCAGTGACCTCTCTATATGCAACTTTTTTCACTTTTCACATTTAGCATAATTTCAAGTCCGAAAAACGATGATGAATTCCACCGGGCCCAATACGACTATGACAGCCCAAGTCAACAAAACCAATGAGATGGTGTTCATCATTATCTCCATACTGATATTCCTTTTCTTCTGTATCTTCATGTACTTCATGGTCACCATCCTGAAGGTCTTCTTCACCACCTCTGAGCTCCGGGAGACCCCACGTTACATTTTGTTCATTCATATGCTTCTCAATGATGTGGTCTATCTCATTGTTTCATATTTTCTGTTTTTATCTGTCTATTCCTTGACCGCCATACCTGTGCCCATATGTTACATCATTGTCAGCTTTGCCACATGTTCCTTCTATATAACTCCCTACAACTTGGCCGTCTGTCATGTCTTTGGAACGTTATACGGCTATCTGCCACCCGTTAAGACATGCAGAGCTATGGACTGTCCGAAGAGCCACCCTCGCCATTGCTGACATGTGGACAGTGGGGATGGTTCCACGACTGGTCGATTTTATTGTTTTTTGTTCTTCAGTAAATAATGGTATCTTCTATACCAGTGTCCTCTGTTACTGGAAACCATTGACTGCCCACATAGCCCAGGAAACCATAAGAACACTGACTAATATTCTCAGCTTCTCCATGGTGGGATTGATCATCGCCTTCACCTATACCCAAGTTGTACTGGTCGCTCGGAAGATAGACTCTGAGAAATTTGCTTCTAAGGCCGGAAAGACGGTCCTGCTTCACGCGTTTCAGCTTCTTCTATCCCTGTTGTCTTTTACTTCTTCACTTACTGAAACATATTTCTCCTCCAGTTTTGTATACATAAGCAGAATTAACTTGCTCCTGTTCATGTGTCTTCCCAGATTCATCAGTCCATTAATCTACGGGATTAGGGATGAAGTATTTAGTAAAGTCATGAGAAGATTCTCAACAATGAGAATCGGGAGTATAGATTCCACCTAGAAAACATTGTAGGTAACCCCCCTCTTTATTTGCACCAGATGCTGGTCATCAAAAAACTACATTACCCATAATAGCCACAGCTTGGTCCCTCTCTATCACACGGGACGATTATCGTGTAAGAAATCGTTATATTGTTCGAATTTAAACAACAACCAGTGTAATTGCAGGCAACGATTGAATCGTTCGTGTGTCGTTGATTTACATGTGACCCTTAAATCATTGTTAATTGTTCACTACTCGTTCGCTATAATTCCACGTTTGTTCGCTGAAGTTCCGCATTTGTTCACTAATTGCACATCGTTCCTTCTTTTGCTGGGATCGGATGGAAAAAACGGTCATAGTAACGGTCGTATCTAATGACTATCATTCTGTGTAACATGGTGAACGATTTCAGGTTAACGATAAACAATCTCGTTGGCGATCGTTTATCGATAGTCGTTAATTGTTAAAAATCGCTTTGTCTACTAGGACCCGTAATGTAGGTGTGTCTGGCCTCAGAGAGATGAGAGAGATCAGCTTGAACCTGTCTTGCTGTCTGCTAGGATGGCTTACCGCTAAAGTAATATAATACTGGGTGAGTCAAAAGTCTCAGGACCCCCTTTTTTTTTTAAAAAATGAAAGGACCCCAGCAAGTAATGGGTGAGGAGGCCTATATTTTTGGCTACGTCCACAACACGGCCACCATCTTGAATGCCATGGATTGAAGGCAAGTTTTCCCAATGAGAAGGTGGTCCAACACGGAAAGTTGCAAAAACAACTTGGAACATTCCGTGTAATGCACATATATTTGACATGATGTTCATGGTGCTGAACACAGAGGTGAAGATGCTGGATCCAATTATTATAAACTTTTGAACCACAAATCTGATGTCGTCTTTCGATCTCTGAGACAATTCTGGTCTTCTCTGATGTGTTACATGACCACCTGCCTATTGCTTGCTCTTGACCCTCACTATTCAACTGCATTATAAATAGTCATATCACTAAATATAATCTGCCCCCTAGTGCTGTCTTCGCCTCCTTTCTAAGCATCCCCTTGGCTTTTTCTGCTTAGAGGATCATGGTTAGTGAGAGGGCACACACAGCACCTACCGGAGGTAAAGGCCCTATTCCACGGGCAGACTGAGAGGAGCAAACGATCACTATTAGCGCTCGTTTGCTCCTCATTCCCCGCTCGCTGCCGCCGCTATTCCACGCGGCAGCAGCAAACGGGGGAGGGGGGTGCGGGGTGGCTGCCCGGGTGATCGCTAGATCGTCTGGGCAGCCCTTAGCATACAGCAGCGGTCTGCTGCCGACGCTCCAATTCCACGGAGTGACTGCAGCAGATCGTCGCTGTATGAGTTGTCTGTCTTTTCTTTTCAATGTTTGAAAGACAAACGACGCAACGATCAGCCGACATAAACAATGTTGGCTGATCGTTGCCTTCTATTCCACGGGAAGATTATCGTCCTTTACGGCCAAATACGGCCAATAATTGTTCCATGGAATAGGGCCTTAAGATATTGCCGGATGTTTATAAGCTACTCAGCAGCACTCTAACCTCCAGAACTTCACATAGCAATCAAGAGAGTAAGTATAGTTATCCCGGTCACTGATTGGCTGAGTAGGCAATCACTCAGCCAGGGTCGTGGTGTTGCAGTTGTGGTGAATGGGAGCCCAGAGAGGCGCTACTAGGTACAAGGAAGGGTGAGTTTAAGTTTACATGTTTAATATCCCCCCCCCCCCCACCGCCTGCTGATTTTAGTCTTAGTGGGACTTCTCCTTTAAGTTCACTGCATAAAGGGGTACTACAGCAAAAATATTTTTCTTTCAAATCAACTGGTGTCAGAAAAGTCATGTAGATTTGTAATTTACTTCTGTTTAAAAATCTCCAGTATTTCCCTATTTATCAGCTGCTGTATGTCCTGCAGGAAGTGGTGTATTCTCTCCAGTCTGGCACAGTGCTCTTTGCTGCCACCTCTGTCCATGTCAGGAACCGTCCAGAGCAGGAGAGGTTTTCTATAGGGATTTGCTACTGCTCTGGGTGTGATTGATAGAAACTTAGGACCTAGGAAATAATGGAATCTTTTAGGTTATTTCATCCTTTTATTTCTTGCATTAAGCATAAAAATACCCTGTATATATTCAAGCACATTTTTTGTTGAAATAAATGTAGAAAAGAGAAATAAAATAGAAAAATTCAAAATAAATAAATATTAATTATGAAGCCATTATGGTTCGCTTTAAATCTCTGCTATCCATGGGTTAATCCAACTAGAACGGCTGCTGACTCTTTAGTGTTGGGATTGTCGGGTTATTTCTTATTCCTTACGACAACTTTTCCAGGACTCTTCACGTTTCACTGAATCCCTTAAGAAGTCAATGGTTTAGGTTTTCTACCTGGGGCCGGGGAATATTCACAGATTACTGGATACGGTGAATAAAAGAAATTAAGCTTTATGGTGTACACATCCCATTTTGGCTCAATTAAAAAAAATGGAATGTTGCCAACAGCTCAAAATGGACAAAGAAGTGAGAACTTCATGAAAAACAGAGATTTATGTGTGGGGGAGATTTATTAAACCGGTGTTAAGTAGAACTGGCTCAGTTACCCCTAGCAACCAATCAGATTCCACCTTTCATTTTCCAGAGAATCTGTGAGGAATGAAACATGGAATCTGATTGGTTGTTAGGGGCAACGGAGCCAGCTCTACTTTATACCAGTTTGATAAATCTTGTGTTAACGGTTGGGGCTGTGCTACACGTCCATGCACGGGGGAGGAAATGTGGAATCAGGGCTGTAGCTGCATCATTATCAGAGGTCAAAGGTTAGACGACGATCACAAAGTCAGGATGAGATAAGAAGTCCCCTCGAAATCAGATATTTTGGACAACCGGGAAAGTGGGGAAAACATTTTGTTGTACGCCCCATTACAACTTATAAATCCCCTTTTTATTTCTTGTATTTAAAACAACGTGGATCTTGGATGTGGAAATGTGGATATAGACATTTTTGTACAAACCCTATAAAAATGGTTCCTCTTTAGGAAGTAAGGTAGGGGTTCAGACCGAATCCAGATGAAAAGTTGTCTAGAGACATAGCCGGAATAGATCCAATGAATGGCTGAAATGAAGAAAGAGAGAATATTGCGGCACTCACGTAGTAGTTGCAAAATCGGTGCTTTATTCCATCACATGGTTGAGGATACAAACAGATAGGCTACGATCGTTTCACGCACACAGCGCTTCCTCTCGGCCATACACAGTATCTCTCCACCCACCCTTAAATACGTGAGTCTTCTTAAAGAGATACACATTACAATATCACCAAGATAGTAAGAAACATAAAAACATGTATATTTACAATGAAAAGCGCAATACACAAATACATAAAGCATATATTAGTAGATATTCATAATGGGTTGCAGTTATATTACATTATGGCTTGCAAATCTGAACGGTCATTCAGACCTAGCAGTCCCAATGCGTTAGTGCTAAGAATCATTTCCATCTCTTTTTTCAGCAATAGCCGATGGCCGTCACCTCCGTTTCTTGGGATCTCTACTCGTAACAGTCCCAGGAACTTTAAAACTGAGGTGTCCCCATCATGTTGTTCATGAACATGCTGGATTAAGCGGGGTGAACCTTTTCCGGTCCTCACTGATCGTAAGTGTTCTGCAAAACGTACATACATAGATCTTATAGTTTTGCCCACATAGAAAGCCCCGCATTCACAAATCACTGCATATACTACATGGGTCGTTCTACATGTTATAAAATCATTTACAACCACCTCCCGTCCTCCCAATCTTATCCACCTTTTGTTAAGTAATACTTTACAGTGACTGCATGAACCGCATCTGAAATTGCCCCTAGGTATATTTTTATTGAGCCATGTCTTCTCTGAAGCCTCCGCTACTAGCCTTCCGCGTACCACTTCATCACGCAGGTTCCTACATCGTTTAAAAGTGACTAGCGGGCGTTCCTTAACCACGTCAGCTAACAATTGATCCTCACCTAGTGTGTGCCAGTTCTTAAAAATAGCTGCCCGTATATTCCTATCCATAGGTCCGTGTCTGAAACTGAAAACTAGTCTATTTGTGGGATCTTTCTTTTTCACTTTTTTGAGGAGTTTTTTTCTATCAAGTGTCCGTGCCCTCTCCAGGGCTTGGTTCACCACAAACATTGGATAGCCCCGTTCAGATAGGCGTGTTTTCAAATCTGCCGCCTGCTCATCAAAAGCTTCCAAAGTACTATTAATTCTGCGTAAACGCACAAATTGACCGAATGGGACTGCGTTTTTTACATATTGGGCATGATAACTGTCATATCGTAGTAGTGAATTGGTTGCTGTAGGCTTACGGTACCCCGTCAGGACCAATTCACCACCACTCACCTGAATTTGGACATCCAAGAACTCGATGTTAGAACCTCCATATTTATGGGTAAATCTCATATTTACGTTGTTACCATTCAAGTACTCCATAAATTCCAAAAATTGTTTTTCATCGCCTGACCATACTAATAGTACATCATCGATGTATCTCAGGAATAACTGAATGTACCGGATAAAGGGGTTATTTACAGAAAAAAATCATATCTTCTTCAAGGTTGGCCAAAAATAAATTAGCAAACGTTGGTGCGACTGGCGTGCCCATCGCGGTCCCAGCCCGCTGGCAGTACCACCTGCCAGCGAACTGGAACGCATTATGGGACAATATCATCATCAGCATTTCACATATATAATCCACAAAGTTTGTATCATAGTGAGGCACCCATGACAGACGCCGACGGATCGCCTGCACCGGATCATCCTGAGGGATGCGGGTGTATAGGCTCTCAACATCGACGCTGACAAGGGAGAAATCTTCCTGCCACCCAAAGGAATCCAGAATTTGTAACAGCTCTCTAGTGTCCTGGAGGTAAGAGGGAACTTCATGTAACAAAGGACGTAGGATCCAGTCTAAGTATTTAGACATCGGTTCAAATACCGATTCCCTGCCAGCCACAATCGGTCGGCCCGGAGGCCGCTCGATCGACTTGTTTGATAAATCTTGTGTTAACGGTTGGGGCTGTGCTACACGTCCATGCACGGGGGAGGAAATGTGGAATCAGGGCTGTAGCTGCATCATTATCAGAGGTCAAAGGTTAGACGACGATCACAAAGTCAGGATGAGATAAGAAGTCCCCTCGAAATCAGATATTTTGGACAACCGGGAAAGTGGGGAAAACATTTTGTTGTAGGCCCCATTACAACTTATAAATCCCCTTTTTCTTTCTTGTATTTAAAACAATGTGGATCTTGGATGTGGAAATGTGGATATAGACATTTTTGTACAAACCCTATAAAAATGGTTCCTCTTTAGAAAGTAAGGTAGGGGTTCAGACCGAATCCAGATGAAAAGTTGTCAAGAGACATAGCCGGAATAGATCCAATGAATGGCTGAAGATCCACCATAACCAACCCAATCATATCCGTACTGTATCAAAATAGGTGTAATAATACATAGACTCAGCTCACCTTGGAAGATTTGTTGTAGCAGCTTTTGGATACAGGAGGGAGCACGGATATTCGGTGCTGGCCAGGCACTTGTAGCACAAAGTAAGAGTTATTCATAGGTGAGGACTAGTGGCAGTTTGAAACATAACTTTTATTCCTCCCAATAGGCTCAAAGGGACAGATCAGTGCGTTTAAAGGGGTACTCCGGACCGGGGGGTATTTTGGAGGATCGCCGGGGAGGGAGTGGAAATTGAAGCCGGAGGTCACTTACCTCCCCCGTTCCAGCGCCGGTGCCTGGATCACGCCGCCCGGTACTCCCGTCCTAGGGCCACTTCCTGGTCAGAGCTGCTGCATGAGACGTGACGTCTCAAGGCAGCTCTGCCATTCAGCGGCCAAGCGGGACTCCGCAGTCCCGAGGCGGGACTCTGCTACGACCGCTGATTGGCAGAGCTGCCTTGAGACGTCACGTTTCATGCCGCAGCTCTGGCCAGGAAGTGGCCCTAGGACGGGAGGTAAGTGACCTCTGGCTTCAACTTCCATCACCTCCCCGGCGATCCTTCAAAATGCCTCCCGACCTGGAGTACCCCTTTAATGCTAGTGCACTTAGCCATGTTACTTCTGCCACTCGAGGTCTTTATCTACCCTCTGTAGTTGCCTTAGAGTCCTATTACGTGGGGCAATTTTCTGCCGAACCAGGACTATTTGGGCAGATATCGCTCTGTGTATTCCACACAAAAATCAGCTAAGGAGCCTATTCTGTCCTTATTCACGTTAAGGTCAGATAAAACGGAATAAAAAAGAAATCTAAAGGTCTTGAAGTCTTGTCTACACCAAAAAAATTAAGACTACAGATCATGCCACAAAAAAATGATCCCTCAAACAGTTCTGTAGACATAAAAATAAAAAGGAATAGGGGTGATATGGGGATTTAAACATTTTTTTGTTGTCTGTAAAAACATAGTAAAACATGACAAATTAAATATAATTGTAATCGTCCTGATCTGAGGAATTTGGATAACAAGTCGTTCTTACCACACAGTAAATGGTGTAAAAACAGTCACCTGAATGTTTTTTCTAAAGTTGCCGCACAATTTTACCCAAAAACAAACCCGTAATTTTTTACCAAAAGCCCACCACAAACAACAGATTTATCAAGCAAACATTCGTGTATTTGATAGGTTTTCTATAAACAGGCACTTCTTGTGTGCTGGGATGGTCGGGTTTTAGTTTTGTCCTGTGACAAAACTTCCAGATTTACCAAGATGCCACATTAATGAATTTGACGCAACAAAAAACAGACTCAAACGTTAAAATTAAATCGTTAGTAAATGAGGCCTAATGTGTCTCAGCTGGAGTCATATTGGTACGTAACATTCTAGAGACATGAAGGCGAAGTTATGTGGGGATCATTCGAGACATATCATTAATAATATTGTTATTAACCCTGAGGGTATGTTCACACAATGTAAAAATATAAGGGCAAAATACAGCTGGAATTTCAAAAATATAATGTGCCCCATTTTAATACAAAATCATCTGCCAGTGCACACACCATATGGAATAACAGCCGTAAAATAAAGTACATATCCTGAAAGTGACCATTTCACCTGCTGGTGTGTAATGGTGCTGCCAATAGAATTTTCCTTCTTTTTTTTTTTTACGCCATATTTAAGCCATTTTCTATGGCTTTTCGTAACATGAATATTTAGAAATGTTGTAATTCCCAACAAATCAATTACGTTCTTATAACATCTTGGCCTCATAACTCGATCTACCAAAACGTGAGGTTGTCTAGAGGTGCTGTGATATATTCAACAATTTATACAAATAAATGACCATGACCATATATTTCAATCTTTTATTAAGTAGAGTTTTCTTATATATTTACGAAACACTTCATCTCTTACCCCATAGATGACGGGACTGAGGAGTCGCGGAAAACATGTAAACATAAAAAAGTTAGAGACGAGTAAGTAAGAGATGTAATTCATGAAATAAGTCTCGGTCAGGGTGGAGATGAAGGAGGCCATGTATAACAGGAGCTGGAAGGCATGGAGCATCACCGTTTTACCAGCTTTACGAGCCGAAGACCCACCAGAACCGATCTTCCTGGCGACTAGCATGACTTTAATGTAAGTAAATACAATGATCAAAGCGACGATGGTAAAGCTTAAGATATTGATGACGGACCTGACCACATTTTGTAGGGGACTAATAACCAACAGTGAACGGTCACAAAACACATAAAGGGAATAAAAATGTATTTCCATTGAGTAAATGATGACAGTGAGGTCGGCAATATTAGGAGAGAACCCTATGACCCAGACCACAACAACTGCAGATTTAGCTCTTTTTGTTGTGCAAAACTTTAGGTGTCTCAATGGGAAACATATGGCGATGTAACGTTCTAGAGACATGACGGCCAGGTTGTATGGGGTCACCCGAAAGCAGCAAGTGGCCAAGGCCTGAAAAAGGTAACAGATGGGCATGGGGAGGTATACAGAATACATGGTGGTCACTATAAGGAAATTCCCTAGGATGAGATACAGGGTATCATTGAAAAGCATGTGGACAAAGAGGATGTATCGAGAGTGCTCCTGCATATGAGGAGTGGTGAAGAAGACCTTCATTAGGATAGTGATAATGTACAGGTAGAAGGTGAAAAATAGAATGGTCAAGATCACAAAAACAGTTCTGGTGACGGAGTCAAGCTTTCCGCTGGAGGAGGGCACAAGGGTCACATTTCCTGATGTGAAATTCACCATTGGAAACTGAATGGTAGCAGATCTTCTGTGGGATATCACACTGGAAGGGAACAAGAACGTGACAGTGTTCAGCTCATCAGACAACAAGAATACATTGATATTTGTGTTGAAAAACACATAGACTTCTCTTTTGCTGCACCTAAAGAGTTCTCTGAATTCGTGTATACAAAAAGATAGCCCGGGATCCTCGTAAGTAGTGGCCACAGTGAACTCCATCTCCAAGTCCTTTAGAATTTTACATTGTGTAGCGTTTTCATGGAGCACACAAAACATACCATTACATAACATTACCTGGGATGGGGTCTACTACTTCTATAATCCAGACTACAGAAAAACATTCTTGAGTAGGTCATAAAGGTTGATCAATGGATCATCAATGGACTTGCAGATTATCAACATAGGCTCCTAGTCTCCAGCTGGCTTGTGGACCTGGCTATGGTTTTCCAAGCCTAAAATAGATCTATGGATGCCCATATGACCTAATATAAAACTTGTCATAGTATCAGGAGTATCTGTTTTGAAATGTTCCTGTCTCTGTGGTGTCCATGATCTGGACTCTTCTGTTGAACCAACCAGAGGCTTGGAGCTGAACTCTAACTTCAGCTTAGAGATGACAATATATAGTATATAGTAGACTTATATGGGTGTTCCTCTTTATTCCAGCCATTGATCAGGCCCCTTGTGAAGCTATCTGTAGCCATAGCTCCAGAACAGAACTCTAATTCTATGGTGAAACAAAAACTTCCAAGAAGTGTTTAACCAAAGCTGAGGAGCCAAAAGTTAGGAAAACGCTGTCTACAAATAACAGACCTAGGAGGGGTCACTAACAATCTATAAATTCATAAATATCTACATGTAAGTTCATGGATACTCACGGTTGTATATTCAGCATGGCAGCATGGGCCTGAGAAGGTGTGGGCTGCTGCTCTCTGAAGCTTCTTCAGGGTACATATATTTATAGTTCTAGGGTGAAGCTCCCAGTAGAGTTAGCTGTCACTAAATCTTAGGAATACATCACTTCAGCACCAATGAGATTTATAGAATTTTCACTAATCGAGTCTCTAGAGATGGTGTCACAGAGATTGCAGCTTTTCTATACACAAGCAAATTAAAAAAAAGCATAGACAGACATAGCAGTGCCAAATGGTCACTTAGTATTCCTGAGCATGCAGAGGCAAATCGCACCCCACCTGATTAAGTCTAATTGTGTTTTATTTAACTTTATGTTCTTATGTACAGTGTTTTATATGATTGCACTTTGTACACAGAATGGCGATCAACGTAGGGCAAACAATGGCGTACTGTCTCTCCTGGCACTTACCTAGTTATACCTCACACAGTGATACGGCCCTCTTTGTGTTAGGCCTCAATCTGTGCCCCCCACACAGTAGTCTCTTTTTTTTTCCAGACAGTAATCAACCCCTTTTGTGCCCTTATATAGTAGTTAGGCTCCAATGTATGCCCCTACACAGTAATATGGCCCTCATTGTGCCCCTACATAGTATTTAGGCCCCCAATCTGTGCCCTCACAAAGCAGTAGGGTGTATTTAGTGTTTCCCGACAGTAATTAGCCCCCTTTCTGTCCCTCTATAGTAGCTGGTTCTCGTTCGTTACTCCATACAATTTTTAACCCCCTTTTGTGCCCTAACACTGAAATTAGCCACTTATGTACCCATATAGTAATTTACATCAATTTATTGCCTAAGCCATCTGCTTGATACCCTTTACACTCTAGAAAAGATCTGATAATGAATAAAATCCCTAAGTATAATGTATAGAATATAATAGTTTTGTATATTGATAATGTCCAGTGGTTGGCTCATGTTTGGGGTTGTTCTGTGTGTAGGATATAACACAACTGGATTGAAGTGTATAACTTCTCTTTGTCTAGGTTGTTGTCACAGGGAAGACCGCCAATCCTTTGCCAGTCATAATGGTTTTTAGTAATATGACTTTTTTAATATCACTCATTTATGCCTACATTTATACCCAATGTAATTGATCCCAATTTTCCTAAGACCAAGTTTCCTCTTCATCACCCTCGTTTCCATGGGGCTCATCAAGTGCTTTATCTATATTGTAGTGATATATATTGCAGAGAATTTGAGCTTCTATTGTGGCTCTGCCGTAAGCACTGGATAAACCATCATGATCCATGCTGTGCAATTTCCATTGTCTTTATTTTCCAATGGACATATCCATCCATAGACAGCTGTTTCAGGGTATTTGTCCCTCATCAGTGTGGAGTAGGATTCTGGCTAGCAGGAGCAAAGCTTAGTAAGTTCATTCAAAAGAATGATGGTTGACGGGAGAATGACGGGAGATCAACCACAACACAGTGAAGAAACCATTACGTGATTCTACAACGTCAGTGAATCTAGGAACGTTGCCCCCTGTGAAATCAAGTATGAAAAAATACTGTGGAGACACCATCACATGTTTGTCAACATCAGTGAGCTAGCCAGACCTTCTACCGGGAAGCAACCACCAAGCCAAGGAAGATCTCGAGTCAAGAAAACCATCCAAGCAAGGTATACATCCACAGACAGCTGAGGTCAACCATCATTCTTTGAATAAATTTACTATGCTTCACCCAGCCAGATTTCTACTCCACACTGATGAGGGGAAAATACCCGGAAACAGCGGTTTGTGGATGGATACCTTGATTGGGTAGTTTCCTTGACTGTAGAACTTCCTTGGCTTGGTTGTTCCTTCCCGGTAGAAGGTCTGGCTAACTCACTGACGTTAATAATGGTGTCTCTGTAGCATGTGATGTGCCTCTGCGGTGTTTTGGTTGATCTCCCTGAGGTCAACCATCATTCTTTTTTTTGCTATTGAAGGCTCAGTTTACAAATACTTTATATTTGGACTCCATAGCAGGACTGGAACTCCATCAGGACCACCTTTAGAGGCAAGTTCTGGACATGATGACTTCATGAAGAGTTGCCTTTATCCTTTACTCATCGGGTTGGTCTCTAAGTGACCTACATTTGATATTCTAATACCCTCTTTCACTCTGCCCTTCCATTATCCACATTGCACTATGAGTGAAGTTGGCCCCCAGGCCTGTGGGTGGGGAAGGGTTCATTTATCCTCCAGTCTTTAGCCAGTCAGTGGCTGAGGCGGGACCCTGCTACTGCGCTGATTGGTTCAGCAAACACTTGAAGAACCAGAGCCCGACACACTTCAAGCTCACACCCATCCCAGAAAGGAACCCCCTTCCCTGCTGGGATGGGTGGAGTGTGAGGTCAGTGTGATTGGCTGAGCTGACACTAAACAAGTCTATGCTCAGCCAATCAGCGGCTGCAGCAGGGTCCCTCCTAAAGAAAAGATCAGGAAAAGACCGGAGGATAAATTAAGTCTGTAATTTGAGTGTATTATGGAAACAAGACCCAAAACACAACGACTCAAGTGAATCAGGTCATTCTTGTGGACCTATGCAGGCATATATCCCCCAATTTTTTTTTTTTATTGCAATGAGCTGGTGTAGGGTCTATTCACAGTCCATCCTAGGTCATCAGCTGAAATTCAAGCTATTCAAGCTGTTTGACTGCATTTAAATATTTGAACTCTTGCGCAGTAAAAATTTGATTTGCCCTCCCACATCCCCTGGCGCTTTTTTCCAGGCACTAGGGCAGGCACTAGGAATAGGCAGGACTTTAATAAAACCTCTAACTGTGATTGGCTGGCTAAACTACGTTACCACCTGAATATAAGAATAGTGATTTTAGATTTGTGTCACTTGTTGGTTGGAGCTAGAGAAGGACAAACTGTATACCAGGGAGAGGAAGGTTTTAGGTGGTTAGTTAGGAAGGGACCCCCAAAAGCCCTTGTTAGGGCTACAACTATAAAAACCTTATATAGTGGTACCTTGGTTTAAGAGTAACTTGGTTTAAGAGCGTTTTGGTTTGAGAGCTCACAGTTTTTCTAAATTGTGACTCGGTTTAAGAGCATTGTTTTAGTTTAAGAGCTCCCAGTACTGGGTGGGAGGGGGAGCGAGGGAGGGGCATGTGCTGCACAGCACTGTACTCTGACCCAGGAAATCTCCTTCACCTTCCAAATCATGGCAGATCCACTTCAGGCGGGGCTTACATCAGGGGACAGGACTATGGAGGTAATCTCCCCATAGCTGTAACCCCTCTCTCCACGGACAGAGAGTGCTGCATGTATGTGACCCCATCTGCCCTGCTGATTCCTTCATGTAACCACTGTATACTGTGAATGTGGGATAATACCTGTTATCTTGCTACCACAGATTTGTGCAGTCTGCGTCCTGTAAAGGAGTTGACCAGCCCTTTAATTCTATTGTTGTAAAAACAATTATATATCCAGTATACGGCTGTACACTGTGAGTGTGACATAATAGCGTTATCTTGCAACTACTGATTTGTAGTTATCGTTAATTTTCGTTATTACGTATTTTACACTGCACCTGACCTGATTCGTACGCAAGTGCATACTGCTAGACCGAAACGTACACTTCTACTTTACGCTCATAATGTGTTCGTGAATCTATGGCGTACACTTGGGAAAATTGGGATGTTGGCATGCTTCCCCTGCTGTCCCATATGCATCCAGAGGTGTTGGCATCATTTCCTGAGGTGTCATTGTGCACTTGGTGACCTCCTAGTGGTCGAATATTGATTTCCAGGTCCCAAATATTTTTCTCCTATAGACTATAATGGGATTCGATATCCGTTTGAATATACGAATATCGGGAGCTATTCGAATCGAATTTCGAATTATGAAATATTTCACTATTTGCTCATCTCTAAAGAAGACCCCAATATATCTGACCTATGAGGTGCAACTATGGATGAACATGTACTGATGACTTCAGTGTTGGTTGACTAGATAGATTGTGTTGGGTGAGCACATCTAGCAATGGACCAAACCAATATAGTATTGTGTTCCCTATAGAGCTAAAATCAGACTCCCCTCCTCCAGGCTGTGCTGCCCTGCTCTGTGGTGAGTCTGTCCATAGGATGTCCGACATAGAGGAGCATGTTACCATGTCCTGTCCCAGTGTCCTCCATAGGCATATAGGCATGACCACTTCCATGACCACCACCTCCTTCTTACTCCAGGAACACTATAGTTAATGTCATTCAATAACACTGGAATGGCAACTCCACTAAAACAATGGCTCACCATCTCCTACTCAATGCAAAAGGGGTATCAGGGCTCTATAGATACAATGGTATTACTATGATACAGTCTCATACACTCATTGACACAGTACCATCACAGTTAAAGGCATAAAATTTGGCACCAACATTTGATTTTCACAATTTCTCATTGGTTGTAGTTTATCCCAATGGCGGGCCTCTTCTATAGATGTAGCAGAGCTAATAATGATTCGGATAACGTAACTGACGCATGTTTGTAAACTTGTGCACACGAGGCCAATAAAAGATGCTCGGTCAGGGACTCTACACCCCGGCTCAAGAGACTCTCCTAATCTTCCAGACAATTAGGTTGTCATGTTTTATAGACTTGAAGGATTATGAGGAATAACACATGGCAGGTCCAGGGGGAGCTCAGGTAGTAGTATATAGGAATCAGGCAGTCCCCAATAGTAAAAGCATGATAGTCTACCGGCTGTGGGCAATGATGTAGACTGAAGACTGGAGAAGATCCATCCTAAGACTTTACTATCCAAAGACCCCGAAAGGGGGTGTTGTGGATCACATTGATCAGTATTCTGCACCACCATGTAAGTATACTTTATATACTCAAAGACACTTCTGTAAGGTGCAGTCATTGTTACTGGATCAGAATGGCGTCAATACGATCGTTCATATCCGGCAGGGCAGCCATAGTCATCTGCTGAACAGGCATGGGATGATCCAAGGAGCGTAAAGTGTTCAGATCCACAGACCGGAGTATTCTCACCATCTACAGTAATTACTAGTAGTATTCTTGGTGTAGTAACAGACGTAGCATCAATAGTTATAGTAGTGGTGGTGACGCTGCTCATTGTAAGTTGCTTTGGATGTGGTAGCAGTAGTAATATGGTGGTAGTAGTAGTCATTGTCGTGGAAGTAGTCCTTGTTCTAGCAGCAGTATGTGTAGTTGTAGTGTTAGCAGCTGGAGTAACTGTTGCAGTAATAGTTGCAGTGGCAATATTCATAGTGCTAGATGGTGGTTGTAGTAGTTGCATTATTAGCAGCAGCTGGACATGAGTGGAAGCTTACTTTAGTCCACCTGAACCAGAACGTTTAGTATTAGATTAACGTTGGCTGAAGAAGTTGGATGCGGCCCTAGAGAGTCCTAAAAAACATGGATACAGCCATAGACCATTGGTTCCTTCCATGGGCGGCATTAAAGGGGTTATCCATCCAAACATGGCCACTTTCTTCCAGAGTCAGCACCGCTGTTGTCTCCAGGTTGGGTGCAGGTTTTGCAATTAAGTTCCATTAAACTGAATGGAGCTTAATTGCAAACCACACCTGACCTGGAGACAAGAGTGGTGCTGTCTCTGGAAGAAAGTGGCCATGTTTTTGTAGCGCTGGATAATCCCTTTAAACTTCTCCAGCCACCAAGAGTTGAATGTTCTAGCAAGTTCTCACATCACTATTAATAAGTAGTACTTGTAGTACTTGCAATGTCATGAGTGGTTTCTGTGTCTAGAATAACAATAGGATAAGGTAATAAGTAGTAGTTGCTCCAGTAGTAGAATAGTAGTTGTAATAGTAGCAGCAGTATATAGTTGTTGTAATAATGATGGTTGTAGTAGCCGTTCCAGTAGTAGAGTAATAGTTGTACCAGCAGCACAAGCAGCAGTTGTACTTGCCATACTAGTAATAATTGTTCCAGTAGTAGAAGCATAGCTCCGAACTTTTGTTTAGAGTAAAGAGGGACATGTGCGCTACAGTCCCCATTGCCACGACCATGTAGCTACACCCCCATAGCGACCATTATATAAGAAAAACACATAACCACCACATAGTGACTAATACCACAATACCATTACTAAATAACATCCATTATGCAAAAACCAGTATCTCTCCCATACACTGACCGTAGAGAACATATAGTATATAGTACGTAGTCCCCTAAGTGCATCCATGTAGTAGTTAGGCCCCACTCTGTGCAGCCATATAGTAGTCAGGTCCCCCTCTGTGCCTCCGTAAAGTAGTCAGGTCCCATCTCTGTGCATATATATTGTAGTCAGGCCTTTCCCTGTTCCCCCTTATACATTAGTATATAGGACCTTCCTCTCTTCCCCATACAACTACAACTCCCATGGTGACTGACAGCTCTACCCGTAAGGAATCAGAGGTCGAAAATTCAAAATATGTTGACGAACCTGAACAGATCGGTTCAACACTAGACGGGGTGATGTGAGACAGACAAAAAAAAAAGAAAACCCTTCACATGTCCATACAGAGCTGTCCATAGAACAACATAGGGGGTTAAGCAGATGTCTCATAAAGAATCAATGGGCCCCATGTCACCTCCTGCGGACTATCGGTACCGCCACCCACAGAAATGACCAAAGGAAGTGGGATCTACTGTGTAGGTACCAGAACAATAAGCAAAGAGTCCTGTAACCATAAATAAATTTCCTTCACTGTGAGAATGCGATGCCCTGGCCCCTAGGGGCCACTCCGCAGTATAGATGTTTCTAACAGGCAGGAACCGGGGCAGCTGTAGGATAATGTGGTCACGGTGTAGGCACGAGGGTGATACAGCTGGAAACCGGGCTCCTGACCATGCGGGAATACTGGGCATGCGATTCTTCGTTGTCCTTAGTCAGGGCACCAATTATCACACCAATGCCAAGGTTCAGAAACAACGGTAGTTGTATATTTATTGTAACGGTGGTAACTAGTAGCAACAGTCTCTCCGGATGCAACTGGGAATAAGGCAATCTTGGATAAGGCAGAGTAATGGGTGATGCTGCAATAGGATGTGAGATTAGCGTGCTGAATGATGGGAGTAGTAGTGAAACTGAAGCAGAGATGCTGGGTGGAATGAGACTTGAATGAGATACTTGCTGTTGATGATTTGAGAAGATGATGATGGGAGGAACTGAAGAATGACTGAAGAATCGACACCCAGATGAGAATCTTGAGACTTGAGACAGGAACACAGCCAGTGGACTGGAGCAGCAGAGCACACGCAGGCCTCTCTCTTAGCAGGGAGAGAGGACAAACACACAACCTATTCCCTATGGGATAGGAGATAGACTCAGAAATTGTCTCCTAAAGGTGGAGGACAAGACTAGACTGAACAGGAACAGCAGAGCAACACACCCTACCCCCTCTGGGGCAGGAGATAGACTGAGGTAGAACAGGAAGTCACATGGTAACCCCAGCCAAAAGCTCGATGACCATTGGAATTACCATGGAAGCAGGGCACAGTCACGTGACATCCAGCCATTGCATCATCACACCATTAGGCATATACAGAGAAATATACATGAGAAGTACCATACTAGGAGGCGACATAATACCATTAGACACTGATACCTGAATATACATGCAATAAATGAATGAAATAGCAGACCTGAATACTGAGAAGGGTGACACAATACGCAGTTTGCAGTGGACCATAGCTTTCCAGAACAGAACTGGTTATAATACAAGTGCGAGCATGAGAAGGGCTGTTCTGGGACACTGCATACCTCCCTACTAGAAATGAGCCGACCTCAGCGAACCAGAAGCTGAGGTAGATGTGGCCGAATGAACATAGAGGACCAGGACAACAAGACAAGAGGAAGGAATGTTAGTGTGAGTGAGTATGTAGATGTGTGTTTCCCACGCTCAAGGCACAGGTGACAAGAGAAAATGTGAAGAGAAAGAAAACCCTAGTGGCAGGACTTCACCTAGAGGTGCCTAACGTACTCTGGTTACAGGTAGTTAGTGCGTGGACCATCTGACATGGAAGTCAGGACTACTTAACTGCTGGCGGGGGACCCTCAATATTCCAGTCAGTTTGACAGTAGGTTTCCAATGAAAATGAGTTACCCTACTGGAAGAAAACTGTGAAGACCTGTGTACTGCCTTGGGTGTCTGTGTGAAGTGACTTGGACACCTGAAAGAGAAAAGAACAAAATAATAAACGCAAACATACATGTGGGCCCCTTACATACCGGTCAATCATACAACACAATTATCCAATAGGCCAAACACACGAAAAGGTATCCAAGGTGCAATATGTATGGACAAGTGTGAATGTTAGGTAAGACTATGTGTAGCAACTACTATGTTGGGACAAGACAGAGGTGAACAGACACTGGAAACAAAAGGAAGGGAAATACAAAAGACAACAAACACTGCAAGGTCTTGAGGAGAATTGGCTCATTTACTCTTTCCAGTTGTGGATACAATAGATACAATAATACTATGCATGGAGAAAATAGAAGATCCTTCTGAAAAATACACTCTTTAGAAAATACACTTTCTCTGAGGCTATAGATATAAATATGTAGACTGACTTCTTTACTCAGAGGAGAAGGAAACTGTCTGACTCTGACATGAAAATATACACTGTGAGAAGAAATACTTTTTCAAAAGACACACTTTACTCTGAGACTATCTAAATGACTTTTCTGCTGACTCAGAGGTAAGAAAATATATATATATGACTCTGACAAGAAAATAGACTTTTACCGACTGAAGTGCAATACTGAAGTGCAATCATGAAAAACAATAATAAACCTCTGACAATCACATAGTCATGAAAAGTGCTTTAGGAAGAACTGGGTAAGTGTCTCTGTTTGGTAGAGTCTCTTTAGGCAATATACACCATCATCCATGTAAAGGCTCTGGGACAGGCACTGAAGAACAGTTTGGTCAATGAGTGTCCATCAGCACATAGCTGGATGATAATAAGGAAACTTGGTCAGGAGGACCAGGCACGAACCTTGAACGTTGCATAGGACTTGTTCAAACCTAAAACAAAACAGTCAGATGAACAGTTAGGAACTTTGCTTTATGTAGTGAAGCTTAATGAAAGGATGCAGGAGGGCCCTGAGTAGGCTTCTTCTTCTTCTTTTGCCACGGGTAGTAGAGGCGTGGAGGGCCCGGAGCAGAAGCATCGCTGGATGCAGTGGTGACCACAATGCTGGGGGTCACAGTAGTTATAGGTGAAATGACAGGGGCCACATTATAGGTGACGGTAGTAGAAGCATTGGTGGCTTTAGCCACGGCTGTGGAAGAGGCAGTGTTAGCTGCTGTGGACTGCCCTGCTGTAGTGGGAGCTGCAGGTGCCGCAGTGGGCATAGTGGTCGCAGCTTTAGGGGCAGGCGGCAGGACAGCGAGGGCCTGCTGAATGTCCTTGATCAGCTGTATAATCTTAGGCCCAAGTCCGAGCACCCATTGCGGCAGGGGTGGTGAATCACGCCCTGGAGGCTGCCACAGACCCGGGGACACTGGAGCCTTGGCCGAATCCTTTACTTTGAGGCCCGGGACGGGGGACAAGAAAGTCGGGTCACTTACAGACGGACCGCCCTCCGGTGATGTGGATCCTCCGGTAGAGAAGGCTAAGTCACAGGCACTGGAACGGTCCGGTTTCGGTGAGATGCTGGCACCAGGCATGGATTCCCCGTCTTGATTAGCGGAGGCCGGAGTGGAGGCCCGGCTGTGGCTTTCGTCGTCTGATGGAGCAGCGCCCCAGCTGGTGTCGCTGTAGGATGGGCGCGGTGCTAGCAGACAGGCAGGATTACGTGGCAGTATGCTCTCCGGCAGCTCCGGTATCACGGGAGCTGCGGCTGCAGGCAAACGTTCCTTGTGGGCCGCCATCTTGCTACGCACTGGTGGGCTTTTCAGGAGGAAGGAGGAAGAGCGAGAGGGCAGAATGCAACCGGGAATAAGACAACCGGGAATAAGGCAAACTTGGATAAGGCAGAGTGATGGGTGATGCTGCAATAGGCTGTGAGAGTAACGTGCTGAATGATGGGAGTAGTAGTGAAACTGAAGATGAGATGCTGGGTGGAATGAGACTTGAATGAGATACTTGCTGTTGATGATTAGAGAAAATGATGAGAGAAACTGAAGAATCACTGAAGAATCGACACCCAGATGAGAATCTTGAGACTTGAGACAGGAACACAGCCAGTGGACTGGAGCAGCAGAGCACACGCAAGCCTCCCTCTTAGCAGGGAGAGAGGACAAACACACAACCTATTCCCTTTGTGGTAGGGAATAGACCGAGGTAGAACAGGAAGTCACATGGTAACCCCAGCCAAAAGCTCGATGACCATTGGAGTTACCATGGAAGCAGGGACACAGTCACGTGACATCCAGCCATTGCATCATCACACCATTAGGCATATACAGAGATTATACATGAGAAGTACCATACTTGAACACTAGGAGGCGACATAATACCATTAGACACTGATACCTGAATATACATGCAATAAATGAATGAAATAGCAGACCTGAATACTGAGAAGGGTGACACAATAAACGCAGTTTGCAGTGGACCATAGCTTTCCAGAACAGAACTGGTTATAATACAAGTGCGAGCATGAGAAGGGCTGTTTTGGGACACTGCAAGAATACTTTGTACAATAGCTGATAGCAGACTGTAGAAGTGACAGAACAGAATCTGTGCTGAGAACCTCTAGGGTAGAAGAGCTTAGAGTAGTTGAGAGGTGTTTGTACTGAGGGTCCAGAACAATGGAGAGGAGTTTGTACTGCAGGTTCAGAGTAGTAGAGAGGAGTCTGTACTGAGAGTCCCAACGCAGTGTGGAATTGTGCTCTGCCGGAACTTTAGAAGAAGAAGTGGAATACTGAAGACTTGAAAGTAGAAGTATACTTGTGCCTGTGTTTCGACCTTAGCTGTCATTATACCACCTGTTGCCCTACAGTGTACAATGCCCCAGACCTTGTTGCCTGAGTTGAGCAGAGTGGTCAAGTTTACCTGTTTACACCCGTGCTGCAACTTTGTTCTATCCGGATCAGTTCCTCTTGTTATCAGGATACTGTCCTGCACTGTTAGAGATATTCACAGCATGGGTTGGTGTGATCTCTGACTTGTCCTATCCTGAGTGACTTAACTCTGCATAGTGAGTAGAAGTTCTGCTTTCAAGAAACTGGTGTCTGTGTCTCCCATGTATGCCTATCCACTACCACCGACTAGACTACACTGGACATGGACTAGAGTGGGGACCAGGGCCCAGCTGGACTACAGCAGGGACTGTCCTTTCTTGAGTCCTCTCTCCACTAAGACTTATGTAAGACTCAATAAGTTTGGGCATGTACTTCCTCTCCCCATGTGACAACTTCCTACAGGAGGTGTGATGTCCCATGTGAGTGGTGGAGAAGAAAGTGCAAAGAAAAAGGAACATAGAGATAGGTGAAGAGAAAAGAGGGCACTTATTGGTGCGCAGATTACAACAAACAATAACCCCTTACTTACTATAGCTGTGCAATATACAAGTACAGTTACATACAGTAGCAACATCTTGTGGCAAAACTTAGGTATTAATTCATTACCACTTTTTCTTGAAGTACAGACTTTTGAGAGGGGTGTAAAATACTAATAACACCCGTGGTGGGACAGAGTTGTACTACTGAATTATTTCCAGAGAGGTGGAAGTATCAGGACTGGGGCAAAAGGAAGGCTTAGTAACCCATACTATTATAACCTCGTTCTAGCTAAATTTGATGCCACCTGAGACATCATGGTTCCTTTCATCGAAAGTATGGCCCTGACTATGGCTTCCCAGTTTTACCCTTATTAGTCCTATACATGAAGGGATGTCCCCTCATGGCACATGGCCTTGTTTAGTTGTGGTTTTTCATTGTGTCCATCATTTACCACGATTTTTTCTCTCTGCAGTAGAAAGTTTTCCAAATACTTTTCTACAAGGGAATGAATTCATCAGGATACTTCAGCCATGGCTCACAGATGTCTTTATACAGCGATAAGATTTCATTCATCATCACCATGGTCTTCTTCATCCTGACGATGCTTTGCTTCTGCTTTTTTGTCTACTTCATTGCTATAATTTTGATTGTCTACTTCACCACCCCTCAGGTCCGAGAGAACTCCCGATATGTCCTCTTTGCCCACATGCTGGTCAATGATGCACTCTATCTCTTCTTGGGACTCTTTCTCGCCTTGGCTTATCAGTTTCTCTACATACCAGTACCCATCTGCTATTTTGTCCTCACTGTTACCACAGCCACCTTTAGGGTTACACCATACAACTTGGCGGCCATGGCCCTTGAACGCTACATAGCCATCTGTTACCCACTGAGATACTTGATGTTCTGTACAGTTAACAGATCTTATTCTGTAATCACTGCAATGTGGTTCCTTGGGTTACTCCCTAATGTGGTCGATTTAGTTGTCCTCACCAACTCCGTAGAGAAGAAGTTTTTTTCTCAGAATCTCTTGTGTAAACAGGAAGAGTTAATAGTCCAACCCGTCCAGGAGACCATAAGGTCCTTCACCTTTATAGTCAGTTTGATTGCTGTGGCTCTGGTCATTCTTTTCACCTATGTCAAGGTTATGCTGATTGCTCGGAAAAGTGGTTCTAGTTCATCTTCAGCCTCCAAAGCTGGGAGAACTGTAATGCTCCACGCGTTTCAGCTCTTCCTGTGTATGGTGTCTTTAACCTCTGCTATTGCAGAGTCCTTCGGCGGTGTTTACCTGATCATGATAGATTTCCTGCTCTTCATGTGTTTGCCAAGGCTTCTGAGTCCTCTTATCTACGGTATCCGAGATGAAGTGTTCAGTAAATGCATCAAGAATATGTATTCTACCATCTTTAGGAATAAGACTGTGCAAAAATTCTAAATTTTGTAAATAAAACATGTTAAGGTTCAGATGATGGGTTGTTCTATAAAAGTTTAACTTAAAGGGAATGTGGCACCTAGATTTTCACTTCCTGCTTAGAGCAAGGTAAACATTCTTTTTTTTAGTTTTGATCGATCCGGGTCTGAGCAGTCACACCAGTACTGATCGGGAGAATGAGCCAGGAGAAGACTGTGCTAAGTGTGTTACGTGGTTAGTCAGGCTCCGTCTGATTACCTATGTAAGTCTATGAAGCCTGACTGGGAGCTAGGAGAGGACCACGCAGAATGCGGTCTTCTTTTGGCTCGTTCTCTCAAACAGTGCGGGTCTGGACACTCAGAAAACCCAGACCAATGAAAACTTTTGACTTTTTTAGGCTATGTTCACATTACGTGAACACCCGGCCGTTCCGTGATCCCGGCCGGGTCACGGAACTGCCGGTCTTAGCCCGGATCATCCTGGCCGGAACTTAAGTACCGGCCGGGTGATCTTTCCGGGCGCATCAGCGCACGCCTGCATCAGAGCTTCCCATAGCACACAGTGAAGCGAGCGGCCAGAGCCGCTCGCTTCACTGTGTGAACTAACAGGTCTTTTTTTCCGGCGGCGCATGGGATCCCGGCCGGAGTGCATACGATGTGTGTACGCTCCGGCCGGGATCCCATTGCAAATAAAGCTATGTTCAACTCCTTAAAACTACGGCCGTAGTTCTGCGGCGAGAACTACGGCCGTAGTTTTACGTAGTGTGAACATAGCCTTACACTGTGCAGTTTGCACACTGTCGTGGCTAGCATACAGACAGTAATAGAAAATTGCCGCAGCGACCTGCAAGTGTCAGGACTCACCACATATACACCCTTCAGCGTACATACGATAAAAACCTGTGAATAAATGACAAGGAGAAAATTTGCAGAAAATACCATACATTTCAAATATGTATGTCCCCTTCCTCAGGAAAATTTATTACACATTATGGGTAGGTTATCATGGTTGCTCCAGGCACAGACCAGATAACCACAGGTACTGGCCCTACTGGTATGCTGGTGCTGTGGCCCAGGTTGCTGGAACTGATGTTGGAGCCTGCTGGTGTCACGGTGGCCAGGAGTGGTAACACCTTCCCCCGGACATACTGCAACCGGACCTTGGTTAGGACTAAGGTGAGGTGCGAGGTTTAGGTGTAAGTGCAGTGGCAGAGATGACAGAGTCCCACTTTATACAACTTTCAAACTTTACTTGAAAAAGGTATCTTAGTGCAAAACATTTACAAACAGCGCTCGGTTACTTAGTGCAATCAGCAATAATACTCCAACACCTAGATAGGTGAGTTGATAGAAGAAACAGTAAGGTAACAGGTGTCAGGGACCAGATAGGAGGGCCCTTGCCTAATGTACTATGTACTCTGCCGGGATGTGGTGAAGTGTTTCTGTAGTGTTTGAAGAAATCCTCATATTCACGTATGGATGAGTCTAAGATATCTCACCTAACCGCCTTCTGCCCCACAGTGTCAGGTTACCCTTCCTCTGGGGTAGTACGAGTCCCAGGTCTCTGCTCTGGGTGGAGCTGGCTTATAGAACCCTTCCTACAAAGCTGAGCGTCTTTTCAGTGGAGAGCGGCTTGTTGGCACTGTGCTCTACTGCAGGTCCAGTCTTCAGTTATCCGTCCCTTTTTCTAAGGTGGTCGACTGTTCAGTTTTAGCTAGTGTGTCCTCGGCCTAGGTAAGGGAGAGGCCTCCCTTGTCTCCGGTTTCCCTGGGGGTCTGGTCTAGTAACCCATAGTGAGTGGTTAACTAGTGGCAGGTTTGAGTAAGGAGCAGAGGCCTCCTGTCATAACATGTGACACTAGAGTGATACACTTTTACCAAGGTGTAAGAAGTAAGAAAAAAAGATATTATTGGGACACTAGACTGGTAACCAGAGGTACTAGGCCTCTGTTGTATCCAGGCAACCACAGGTACTAGACCTAACTGGTTTTCAGGTAATCACAGGTACTATGCCTCTCTGGCATCCAGGTAACCACAGGTACTAGAAATCACTGGTATCCAGGCAAACACAATGCCTCACTGGTATCCAGGTAACCACAGGTACTAGGCCTCACTGGTATCCAGGCAACCGCTGGTACTAGGGTTTACTAGTATCCATGAAACCACATGTACTAGGCCTCACTTGTATCCAGGCAACCACAGATACTAGGCCTTATTGGCATCCAGGTAACCTCAGATACTGGGCCTCACAGGTCTCCAGGCAACCACATGTACTAGACATCACTGGTATCCAGGCAACCACAGGTACTAGACCTCACTGGTATCCTGGTAACCACAGGTACTAGGCTTCACTGATATCTAGGTAACCACAGGTACTAGGCCTCACTGGTATCCAGGTAACCACAAGTGCCAGGCCTCACAATGATCCGGGCACAGACCGGCCGTTCTGTGACTCGGCCGGGGTCACGGAACAGCCGGTCTGATACGCCGTGTGAACATAGCCTTACTGAACAAATCCAGTAAACCATTAATTCCAATATTACCTGTATATAAGAAACAAATATTATCACCACACCTTCACCACATAGGGACTAACCGGACCATTACTAAAATTCAGTATACCAAGACCAATAATACTACCAGGATATAAAAAACATATATTATCGCCACATCATGACCACCACATAGTGACTAATACCATCATACATTACTTAATAACATCCACTATAGGCGTCCCCTTGTTATTTACAACCCCCTGTAGATCTAAATGTATCTAGTGTATGAAAGGCTTGTGTATGATATGTGTATGAGAAGACTGTGTATGGTATGTGCCCAGTGTATGAGAAGACTGTGTATGGTATGTGCCCAGTGTATGAGAGGTCTGTGTATGGTATGTGCCCAGTGTATGAGTGGTCTGTGTATGGTATGTGTCCAGTGTATGAGTGGTCTGTGTATGGTATGTGTCCAGTGTATGAGTGGTCTGTGTATGGTATGTGCCCAGTGTATGAGAGGTCTGTGTATGATATGTGCCCAGTGTATGAGAGGTCTGTGTATGGTATGTACAGTGTATGAGAGGTCTGTGTATGGTATGTGCCCAGTGTATGAGTGGTCTGTGTATGGTATGTGCCCAGTGTATGAGAGGTCTGTGTATGGTATGTGTCCAGTGTATGAGAGGCCTGTGTATGGTATGTGTCCAGTGTATGAGTGGTCTGTGTATGGTATGTGCCCAGTGTATGAGAAGTCTGTGTATGGTATGTGCAGTGTATGAGTGGTCTGTGTATGGTGTATGTCCAGTGTATGAGAGGTCTGTGTGTGGTATGTGTACAGTGTACGAGAGGCCTGTGTATGGTATGTGTCCAGTGTATGAGTGGTCTGTGTATGGTATGTGTCCAGTGTATGAGAGGCCTGTGTATGGTATGTGCCCAGTGTATGAGAGGTCTGTGTATGGTATGTGTCCAGTGTATGAGTGGTCTGTGTATGGTATGTGTCCAGTGTATGAGTGGTCTGTGTATGGTATGTGTCCAGTGTATGAGTGGTCTGTGTATGGTATGTGCCCAGTGTATGAGAGGTCTGTGTATGGTATGTGTCCAGTGTATAAGTGGTCTGTGTATGGTATGTGTCCAGTGTATAAGTGGTCTGTGTATGGTATGTGTCCAGTGTATGAGAGGTCTGTGTATGGTATGTACAGTGTATGAGAGGTCTGTGTATGGTATGTGTCCAGTGTATAAGTGGTCTGTGTATGGTATGTGTCCAGTGTATAAGTGGTCTGTGTATGGTATGTGTTCAGTGTATAAGTGGTCTGTGTATGGTATGTGTCCAGTGTATAAGTGGTCTGTGTATGGTATGCAGTAATGGTCTTGGGCGTCAAGCATTCCACGCAATTGCGTGGGGCCCCCGACATCCAGGGGGGCCCCCGCTCTGGTGCCCAAGACCGCTGCCCTGCCCGCTGCTGTGATCTTAACTGTAACTATGTGCGCTCGTAACGAGCACTCATACTTACTTGCAGCAGCAGCAGCGGTAGCACTGACAGGGCGAGAGTCATTGGCTCCCTCCCTGTCAGTCATTCTTGTGGCCGCAGGAAGGGGAAGCTCACAGGGGGTCTATATAAATAAGGGGAGCACACGGGGGTTTATATAAACAGGGGAGCCCACAAGAGGGCTATATAAACATGGAAGCGCACAGGGGGTCTGTTAATAACTGGGGGAGCACAAAGGGGGTCTATATACAACTGGGGGTAGCACACAGGGGGTCTATACAACTGGGGGTCTATACAACTGGGGGAAGCACACAGGGGTTCTATATACAATTGGGGGCAGCACACAGGGGGTCTATATACAATTGGGGGCAGCACACAGGGGGTCTATATACAACTGGGGGCAGCACACAGTGGTCTATATACAACTGGGGGTAGCACACAGGGGGTCTATATACAACTGGGGGCAGCACACAGGGGGTCTATATACAACTGGGGGCAGCACACAGGGGGTCTATACAGCTGGGGGCAGCACACAGGGGGTCTATATACAACTGGGGGCAGCACACAGGGGGTCTATTTACAATTGGGGGCAGCACACAGGGGTCTATATACAACTGGGGGTAGCACACAGGGGGTATGTACGACTGGGGGCAGCACACAGGGGGTATATACAACTGGGGGCAGCACACAGGGGGTATATATACAACTGGGGGCAGCACACCTAGGGGGTATATACAACTGGGGGCAGCACACAGGGGGTCTTTATACAACTGGGGGCAGCACACAGGGGGTATATATGACTGGTGGCAGCACATGTGGTATATACAACTGGGGGCAGCACACAGGGGGTCTATATATTATACTGGGGGAGCACACAGGGGGGCTATATATAACTGGGGGAGCACACAGGGGGGCTATATATAACTTGGGGAGCACACAGGGGTCTATATGTAACTGGGGGAGCACACAGGGGTCTATATACAACTGGGGGTAGCACACAGGGGGTCTATATACAACTGGGGGAGCACACAGGAGTCTATATACTACTGGGGGCAGCACACAAGGAGTATATAATACTGGGGGCAGCACACAAGCGGTATATACTACTGGTGGCAGCGCACAAGGGGTATATACTACTGAGGGCAGCACACAGCGGTCTATATTACATTAGGACTGCACAGAAGTGCCTATATGCCTTACTACTATACTGTGGCACAGAACATACCTAATTATTAAGTGGGGGCACAGGGGCACCTTAAAACTGTGGTGGCACAAAGGGGTGTAACTAGTATATAGGGGTACAGGGGACCTAACTACTGTAGGTGTTGGAGCCTAAAATATTTCTCTTGGCAGATTCTGGAGAGAAGATTCACAGCCGGGAGAAGACTTCAAGATGGCTCAGGCTGGATGGAGAGAAAAAAAGAAAGAAATAAAAGACGCTGATCAGAGAAGATGCCCCCCTGTGAGTCACTGGATGTAACTGCACTCTGCTATAGGCTTGTAGTGATAGGGGGTCATGGTGTGGCGGTATTATGTAATGGCATCATTGGTGATATCTTTTTGTTTTGTTCAGAGCAGTTTTGAGGCAATATGCACTGCATGGTGGTAGGAGGGTTATAAGAGAAGTACGGGGGGGGGGAGCATGTCGAGGGGGGGGGGGGGCTGGACATGACTTCGCTTGGGGCCCCAGAAATTCCAAGATGGCCCCTGATGGTATGTGTACAGTGTATGAGTGGTCTGTGTATGGTATGTGTCTAGTGTATGAGGTCTGTCTGTTGTATGTGTCCAGTGTATGCGTGCAGGGCCGGCATCAGCACAAGGCTTACCTGGGCAAGTGCCGGGGGCCCACAGCATCTCTAGGGACCCAGAGAGGGAGAGGGGCCCAGTTTTCAGATATTCAGCCTAATCACAGTAGTGCAGGGTGAGAACTAAACATCAGAAGACACAGGAGATGGAGCAGGACCTGCACTGAGAGAGAAAAGGGATAAGGACCTGATCACATGACCTAAAGGTCCTCAACCTTAGGGCCAGTTCACACTGAGCAAGATCGTCGGAATTCCGCGGCGGAGATTTCCTCCTCTCACCGTGCTCAGTGTGCTGCTGTAAGTGAATGGAGAGGGCGCACACTCTTCCGCTCCCTCTCCTCTCCGCTCAAAGAACATGTTGGACGAGCGCGCGCCCTCTCCATTCACTTACAGCAGCACACTGAGCACGGCAGGATTCCCCTGCGGAATTCAGACGATCTTGCTCAGTGTGAACTGGCCCTTACAGTGTGGAGAGCAGCCGACAGAGAGGATAAGGGAGAAGACTGAGCTGTATCTGCTGTGTGTCAGCCTGAGTGTGTCAGTCAGTGTCTATGTCAATAATGTATGTTTGTACATGTTAGTGGTGTCTCACGTTATTGTGCATAGTGTGTAAATGAGGGGCCCGCTGAGGCTCTGTCACCCAAGGGCCCGCAAAATCCTGGAGCCGACCCTGTATGAGTGGTATGTATGAGTATATGTGTACATAGGCCGCTCTGCAGGGGGCAGTTATTACCGGCTCATTACTAGAGCAATTAGTGACCTGTCATCCACAATTACACACCTCAGCAGGTAACTGCCCCCGCACTGCCTGTGCCCCCGGAGGCCCTGGCTGGGATAACATATATATATATATATATATATATATATATATATATATATATATATATATATATATATAGCACTGTCATTCCCTGGAAGGTGTGGGTATACATGTGAGTGGCGGCTGTGTCTACTATAATGTAGCACTGGGGTGGGGTGGGGGCAGGAGAAGAGACGTGTATATAGTATATCCTCCTCAGCCTGGAAGAGCAAAGCTGCAACATTTCAGAGAACCGGACAACCCAAGGACTTGTAAGTACCAGTATATACTATATACCAGGGGTACTCAACAACTTTTCGTGAAGGTCCACTTACCGGGGTCTATAGTCAGGTGAAGGTCCAAGCTGAACATCAGTAGGAAACGTGTTTGTTACTTTTCACAAAGGTTCAACTATTTACATACAGAATTACTGCTTATTATCGGGAAAACTGGCATTTTCTCTCTCTCACCACCCCCCAGTACAAAGGGGGTGACTGCCCTAGTAGTATATAAAACCCCCATGTTGCTCCCCCAGTAGTATATAGCCTCCCTGTGAGCCCTCCCCCAGTAGTATATAGCCCCCTGTGCTCTCTCCCCCAGTAGTATATAGCCCCCCTGTGCTCTCTCCCCAGTAGAATATAGCCTCCCTGTGACCTCCCCCCCTGTAGTATATAGGCCCCTTTGAGCTTTCCCCCAGTAGTATGTAGCCCCTCTGTTGCTCCCCCAGTAGTATATAGCCCCCCTGTTGCTCCCCCAGTAGTATATAGCCCCCTGTGAGCTCTCCCCCAATAGTATATAGCCCCCCCTGTTGCTCCCCCAGTAGTATATAGCCTCCCTGTGAGCTCTCCCCCAGTAGTATATAGCCCCCTGTGAGCTCTCCCCCAGTAGTATAAATCCCCCTGTGCTCTCTCCCCCAGTAGTATATAGCCCCCCCCTGTGCTCTCTCCCCCTGTAGTATATAGCCCACTGTGCTCACCCCTGTAGTATATAGCCCCCCTGTGACCTCTCACCCTGTAGCATATAGCCCCCTGTGCTCACCCCTGTAGTATATAGTCCCCCTGTGACCTCTCACCCTTAAGCATTCAGCCCCCTGTGCTCACCCCTGTAGCATATAGCCCCCTGTGCTCACCCCCCTGTAGTATATAGCCCCCTGTACTCTCCCCCTGTAGTATATAGCCCCCTGTGCTCTCCCCCTGTAGTATATAGCCCCCTGTGATCTCTCCCCCATAGTATATAGCCCCTTTGTGAGCTTCCCCCAGTAGTATATAGCCCCCTGTGCGCTCTCCCCTTATACATGACCCCGAGACAAGAAAAAAACAAAAACACACAACTCACCTAGCACCTCGATCCCCCGCCGCACCTGTCTTCCTCTTTCCTCCTGGTCCGGCCCCGGCTGATACGCGCTCTCTGGGGATGTCCCGGGGATTCCCCAGCAGAGCGCGCACCAGTGACCTCAGTGTACGCTGCCGGCCTGAACTTCCGGGAAGTGCCGGCAGCGTACACTGAGGTCACTGATGTGCGCTCTGCTGGGGAATCCCCGGGACATCCCTACAGAGTGCGCATCAGCCGGGGGCCGGACCGGCACTGCCCCCAGCCCCACAGGCGTACTGACATCTAAGGACAGTACGCCTATGGGGCGGGAGGAGTGCGGTGGGGAGCGGGACGGACCGGATCCGGGGCGGTTAGGAGGTCTGACCAGGGGTCCGGACAGCCGGCCTCCGCGGTCCGGGTTCGGACCGCGGTCCGCCAGTTGAGGACCCCTGCTATATACTATGTCCTGTATATTTCCTATACATGGCTTTCTATATCTCTGCCTGCTGTCTGTGAATGGGGACATTGTATCCAGAAGCCAAAATCCTGTACAGTCTGCAAAGTAACCAACCTGGACTACAGACTGATACATTGTAACAAAGCGTCAGGACAGGAGAGAGATGGATGCTGCCCATGTGTAGAGCTCACAGAGCATTGTCTAGACTGGATACAATTGTATCACTTCTCATATGAGAGCAGGACTAGCTATGTACAATGTATCGGTCTGGGGTCCAGGCTGTAGAGCTCACAGAGCATTGTCTACACTGGATACAGCTGAGAGCAGGACTAGCTATGTACAATGTATCAGTCTGGGGTCCAGGCTGTAGAGCTCACAGAGCATTGTCTATACTGGATACAGCTGAGAGCAGGACTAGCAATGTACAATGTATCGGTCTGGAGCTCACAGAGCATTGTCTACACTGGATACAGCTGAGAGCAGGACTAGCTTTGTACAATGTATCGGTCTGGAGCTCACAGAGCATTGTTTACACTGGATATAGCTGAGAGCAGGACTAGCTATGTACAATGTATCAGTCTGGAGTCCAGGCTGCAGAGCTCACAGAGCATTGTCTACACTGGATACAGCTGAGAGCAGGACTAGCTATGTACAATGTATCGGTCTGGAGCTCACAGAGCATTGTCTACACTGGATACAGCTGAGAGCAGGACTAGCTATGTACAATGTATCGGTCTGGAGCTCATAGAGCATTGTCTACACTGGATACAGCTGAGAGCAGGACTAGCTATGTATAATGTATCAGTCTGGGGTCCAGGCTGTAAAGCTCACAGAGCATTGTCTACACTGGATACAGCTGAGAGCAGGACTAGCTATGTACAATGTATCAGTCTGGAGTCTAGGCTGTAGAGCTCACAGAGCATTGTCTACACTGGATACAGCTGAGTGCAGAACTAGCTATGTACAATGTATAAGTCGTAGTCCAGGCTGTAAAGCTCACAGAGCATTGTCTACACTGGATACAATTGTAACAAACCCTCAGCTGTGGGCTTTATTGGGACAGGCTTTCCATTCAATGACATGAAGCAAAAAATTTTAAATGGAAATGCTAAATCACATTTGTGTACTGCAGGCATCAAGCATTTCATTAGTTCCTCATAGATATTATGTTTTATGCAAGGAATTTCGTTTAGGACACATTTTTTTTTTTTAATAAATCAATAAATCAATAGTGCAAAAACAAAAGACAAGAAAAGCCTTTTGTGAGCCTCAAAATACTTATATTTTGATATATATATATATATATATATATATATATATATATATATATATATCAAGGACTCCTCGCATATTTGACAAAGACCCATTGAGAAACTAATGTTATCGTAGACACAAAGCTTTAAAGGGGTACTCCGGCGAAAATCTTTTTCTTTCGAATCAACTGTATCAGAAAGTTATACAGATTTGTAATTTACTTTTATTTACAAATCTCCAGTCTTTCAGTACTTACCAGCTGCTGTATGTCCTCCAGGAAGTGGTGTAAATTTTCTATGGGGATTTGCTACTGCTTTGGACAGTTCCTGACATGGACAGAGGTGGCAGCAGAGAGCACTGCGTCTGGCTGGAAAGAATACATCACTTCCTGCAGGGCATACAGAAGATGATAAGTACTGGAAGACTGGAGATTGTTTAATAGAAGTAAAATACAAATCTGTATAACCTTCTGATTTAAATGTAAAAGATTTTCACCGGAGTACCCCTTTAAGAGACTTTGTAACCACCAAGCTTTGTACCATTTGTAAGAAGAATGATGATACAAGAAACTAGAGAAGAACATCTGGGCCAGTGCCCTTGGGATCAGTGGGGTAAGTAAGGATTAGACAGGAGGGGGTCTGTGCCAAGTGGGTGAGGTCCTATGTGAAGTAACACAGACTAGATTGGGGCTTCTGTGAGAACAACAGGCCCTTGTAACTAAATTCACCTACAAATGTCAAATACTGTAACTGTAAGGTTAAAAAAAAAAGTGCCACCTTGTATGGAAGCAACCACCAAACGGTGACTGGTACTCTTTAACTTTTTATTCAGGGTAATATGAGGAAGTATGGAGTTCTGGAGCAGATCCTTGCAAGCTGTACTAGTGTAGTGTCCCAGTAGGGGTCCACTAAGTCTCTATTACACCTGAGTAAAGTATCTCTGTCAGGTATCGCACAAAAGGGGATGAAGAAGTTGTCATTGTGTGCTTTCCCCACTAGGTGTCACTGTCTTTATTACTGTTATGTATTGTGCCCAGAGCACAGCTGAAGGAAGCAATGTGTTAACTGTTGTCTTATATCACATGTACAGCTCTTATCCGATTGCAGGTGCTTCCCCTGACTGCAGGCTAAGGGAATCCCGGCCAGAGTGTATACACATAGTATACACTCCGGCCAGGATCCCTATCGGCACTGTAGAAAACTGACATGTCGCTGAATAGCGACCGCAGGAAACCCTGTCAGTGCACACAGTGGAGCGAGCGGCTCTGGCGCACACTCCAATGTGTGCAGTGGGGATTTCTGATGCAGGCGCGCATGGATGCCCCCGAATCAGAACCGAGCAGCGCTAAAGACCATTCAGCCGGTACTGCAGTACCGGCCAGGATGATCTTTTCTGAGACAAGCCGGGTCACGGAACGGCCTTTCTCATACTACGTGTGAACATAGCCTTAGGCTATGTTGACACTGCGTACGATTCCGGCCGCATTTCGTATGCCGCCGTACATGTGCGGCTGAAACTTCGGGTGTGGGAAAAATCGACATGCAGCCGGATGCGTACGAACTGCGAACATACGCCCGTAGTAGAGTTATGCTTCCCTGGCTTGTTTCGAAGCGATCTGAGGCAGGTCATTTACTTGGAAATCTTTGCCCAGCCCAATAAAACTCACAGAACCTCTTGGATCGAAAAATCAAGTTCAATTTGGCTGAAATAAGTTCTCCGTACGGGACCGCATGGAAATCCACGGCCGTGAGTTGGAACATTTCCGTCCTCAAACAATGGTCTTCACTCATACGTAGTGTGCACTGTGCGGGCGTATATCGTATACTTTCAAGCGAATGCATCAACCTCAAAACTATGTGCGTATATACACAGTGTGAACATAGCCCTAAACTGTATTGCACTGAAGTTCTCAAGTAAACTATTCTTCTGGTTAAAGGGAACCTGTCACCCCCTGTGCCGGGCTGGCAGGCTCCCGACCCCCCGCTACAGCCCCCTATACTCACCTGATCCCGACGGGTCCCGCTTCTGGATCCGGTCGGGTCACGGAGATCTTAGCCGCTGCAGCCCGGCGCACGCGCTGAGAGATGAGTCCAATGCTCATAGAGAATGACGGAGAGTCCATCTCTCAGTGCGCACACCGGGCTGCAGCGGCTGATATTTCCGTGACATGACCGGATCTAGAAGCAGGACCCGGCGGGATCAGGTGAGTATAGGGGGCTGTAGCGGGGGGCCGGGAGCCTGTCACCCCGGCACGAGAGGTGACAGGTTCCCTTTAAGTGCTTGACTCCCACCTATTTTTCAGGTGTCGCACCTGTACTCACACCTACACTTGGGTTATCATTCTCTCTCAAGCGCAGTGCCCATTCATCAGGGGGTAGGTTCCAACACCACTCCTGCCCACCGTGTGACAAGTGTCCAAGTGACCTTACACCCACCTCACTGCCACAACACTGCACAGCTACCCCAGCACGCGGCACTAGCATAATCATTGAATCATTGTGTTCCTTTGGGTGGAATTGGGTGGATTTGTCCATGAACTAGGGGAAACCAAAGTTTCCATCGGCTGTTGGGGTGGATGAAAGTTGAAGCCACTTGATGGCTAAATTCTACTATTTTTGGGCTCATGGTCATCCTACATCTATATTATGTCTCTGACAAACAGCCAGACCTGATCTCCTCGATCAATCCTGTAGCTTCCAGGCCAGGACACTGCCTCCTTGTCCATTTGATCTACTATAATGTCAGATATGTCCTCTATTTATATATTCTATCTGTTTTCTAGGACTCTTCGGGACTTTTCTGCCATGGATGTGAACTCTACAATTCTTTACAATAACGTGACCCAAGAGTCCATCTTCCTAACTAAGATGAACGAGATCCTGAAGACGGTCTTCTTCGTCTTGTCAATTCTCTGGTTTTGCCTTTTCCTCTACTTCATGGCGGTCTTGCTGATCGTCTACTTCACCACTTCTCGCGTACGAGACAGTTCCCGCTACATCCTCTTCGCTCACATGCTGATCAATGACACATTGTACCTGATCCTGACTCTCTCCCTGTTTATGGCTTATAAGTTTAGCTTACAAAGTCCAGCCTACATATGTTATTTTGTCATAACCCTAACAACCACCACTTTTAGGGTCACACCGTACAACTTGGCGGCCATGGCTCTCGAGAGATACATTGCAATTTGTTTTCCTCTCAAGCACGCAATTTTATGTACCGCCCAGAATACCTATTCCATCATGGTGCTGATATGGTTCATCAGTCTGCTCCCAGGTCTAGCAGACTTTATTATCCTCTTTCTTTCTGTTGGCGAGGATTTCTTCTCGTGGAGTATCCTATGCAAACAGGAATGGCTCATAGTCCGGCAGGTGCAGTACACCCTAAGATCCTCCGCCTACATCAGTACTTTATTTCTGGTGGCCCTTGTCCTACTATTCACCTACATCAAGGTTATGTTGGTTGCCTGGAAAAGTGGTTCTGGTAAGTCCTCGGCCTCCAGGGCTGGTAGGACTGTTGTGCTTCACACATGTCAACTCCTTTTAAGCATGGTGTCACTAACCTCTACCATAACCGAGTCTTATCGCGGATATTTCCTTGATGTCTTGGTCTTGGCCAACTTTTGTATGTTCATGGTTTTTCCGAGACTTCTCAGCCCTCTCATCTATGGTATAAGGGATGACGTGTTCAGTAAATACATCAAAAGCATGTATCCTACAAACCTTTTCCTCTCCTGTTCCTCCATCCGTACACCATTTTCCACCAAGAAGGAGGCCATGTGACTGCGATATGGCGCACAGATAGCTCAGGATCTATTGATTGCTTTTTTTATTGGATGTAGATAGTTTTTGTTCTTATTCCCTGTTGTCTTGAGAATAAAATCTCTGAAACATTGGACTCTCATTCTATCTTTTATGAAACCAGTGCAGAACAAATTAGCCATAGAAAGTTCATGTCCAAGACAAATGTTTTTGAGTATATCACCTGTGTACTGATATATACCACAGAGAACCCATGGTGGGGGGGGACGACATTGACTTTAAATGGTCACCAATGTTTCAAACAAATTTCCTCTATATGGTGGATTGGGATTGCTAACATTTCTGTAAATCGGTTGTCGGGGAAAAATTAACTTTTCCTGTAAGAGAAGTAAGAGATTGTGAGGCATCTGACCTTCATACCCCCCGCCGATCTCTGTATCGCCCCCCGGTTTCTTTATTATGAATACAAGCGCTGGTACAACATGTAACCCATGTCTCTATTCATTCCTATGGAGATGCCTGAAACAGCTGAGTAAGGTGGAAGAGTCACGTGCCGTACCCACGACTCTATTCGTAACACAGATACGGAGATCGGGGGGTGGGGGTACGGAGTTTGGACAACAGTTTAGAGATTTTTTTTTATAGAATTAAATTACAAATCTTTGGCATTTTCTGGTGCTGATTTTAAAGGAAATATTTTTTTCGTGAACAACCCCTTTAACCCCTTAAGGACAGAGCCTGAAATGGCCTTAATGACAGAGACAAATTTTATGAATATGACCAGTGTCACTTTAGTCATTAATAACTTCTGGATGCTTTTACCTATCCGGCTGATTCTGAGATTGTTTTCTCGTGACATATTGTACTTTACATTTCTGGTAAATTGGAGTCGATAATCATAACAAATCTTTATGAAAAAAACCCAAATAATGTGAAAAAATGTGAAAAACTGCATTTTTCCAACTTTGAAACTTTTTTGCGTATACAGAAAGTGGTTATACCACATAAATTATATATTAAATAGCATTAGCAACATGTCTACTTTATGTTGGCGGCATTTATTAAACGATCTTTAATTTTTTTTAGACAATAGGAAGCTTAAAACATTAGCAGCAAATTTCCAAATTTTCAGTAAAATTTCAAAATCAGATATTTTTAGGGACCTGTTCAGGTTTAAAGTGTATTTGAGGGGCCTGTATGTTAGAAAGCCCCACAAAGCACCCCATTTCAGAAACTGCACCCCCCACACTCTGCAAAAGCATATCCAGAAAGTGTTTTAACCCTTTAGGGGAGTCACAGAAATAAAAGCTAAGTGTGTAAGAAATTTGAAAATTTTAATTTTCTGTGCAGAGATTTTATTGTAATCCAATATTTTTCATAATTATAAACCTATTACCAGAGAAATGCACCCCAATAATTATTGCCCCGTTTCTGCAGTTTATAGAAATACCCCATATGTGGCCCTATTGCGCTATTTGACGCAACCACAAGCCTCAGATACAAAGGAGCGCCTAGTGAATTTCAACGCCTCTGTTATATTTGGTCATTTCTGACTGTACCACTTCAGGTTGGCAGAGGCTCTGGGGTGCCAAAACCTAAAAAACACCCCTAAAGGGACACCATTTAGAAAACTACACCCCTCAAGGAATGTAACAAGGGGTGCGGTGAGCATTTGGACCCCACAGGTGCTTCACAGATTTTCCGAACAATATGGTGTGAAAAAAGAAAAATTTATTTTTTACACTAAAACGTTGTTCTAGCCTTCAATTTTTCATTTTCTTAAAGGGATAAGAGGAAAAAAAAAGACACAAAATGTGTAGCGCAGTTTCTCCCGAGTACGGAAATACCCCACATGTGGCGATAAAGTGCCAAGGGGGCGCAGGACGAGCCTCCAAAGGGAAGGAGCGCCAATTGGCTTTTGGAAGCTGAATTTCACTGGAAAGGATTTCAAGGGCCATGTCGCATTTACAGAGCCCTCGTGCTGCCAAGACACTGGAAACCCCCCACAAGTGACCCCATTCTGGAAATTACACCCCTCAAGGAATCTAACAAGGGGCACAGTGAGCATATGGACCCCACTGGTGACGGGCACAAATGTGGAACAATGTGACGTAAAAGTAAAAAAATTTCATTTTTTCACTTTCATGGCACAAATGTGCCCGTCATCAAGGGGTCCATATCCTCACTGCACCCCTTGTTAGATTCCTTGAGGGGTGCAGTTTCCAGAATGGGGTCACTTGTGGGGGGTTTCCAGTGTTTTGGCAGCACGAGGGCTCTGTAAATGCGACATGGCGTTCATCATCCATTCTAGCCAAATCCAACCTCCAAAATCCAAATGGCGCTCCTTCCCTTTGGAGGCTTGCCCTGCGCCCACATGGCGCTTTATGTCCACATGTGGGGTATTTACGGACTCGGGGGAAATTGCTCTACACATATTGTGTGTTTTTTTCTCTTTTAACCCCTTGTGAAAATGATAAATTCAAGGCTAAACCAACATTATAGTGTAAAAAATGTAATATTTCATTTTCACGCCACATTGTTCCACATTTGTGCCCGTCACCAGTGGGGTCCATATGCTCACTACACCCCTTGTTACATTCCTTGAGGGGTGTAGTTTCCATAATGGGGTCACTTGTCGGGGGGTTCAACTGTCTTGGCAACACAGAGGCCTTTTGAATGCAACATGGCCCCTTAAAATCCATTCCATCCAAATCCAGCCTTCAAAAACGAAATGGCGCTCCTTCCCTTCGGAGGCTTACCCTGCACCCAAATGGCGCTTTATGTCCACATGTGGGGTATTTCCGTACTCAGGGGAAATTGCTCTACACATTTAGTGTTTTTTTTTATCTTTTAGCCCCTTGTGAAAATGAAAAAATCATGACAAGATTAATGATTTAGAGTAAAAATTTTACAAAAATTACACTAAATGTTGGTCTAGCCTTGATTTTTTCCATTTCCACAAGGGGTTAAAAAAGAAAATTAACACAAAACGTGTAGGGTAGTTTCCCCTGATTACGAAAATACCCCATATGTGGGCATAATGTGCCATATGGGCACAGGGCAAGCCACCAAAGGGATAGAGCGCCATTTAGAGGCTGGAATGGAGGATGGAGGCCATGTCGCAATTACAAAGCTCCTGTGCTGCCAGGTCAGTAGATACCCCCGACAAGTGACCCCATTCTGGAAACTACACCCCATAAGGAATCTAACAAGGGGTGCAGTGAGCATATGGACCCCACTGGTGACAGGCACTTACGTAGAACATGTGCCGAGAAAATAAAAAATACCATTTTTTTCATTTTCACGTCCCAAATGTGGCCGTCACTTGGGGGCCATATCCCCGCTGCCCCCCTTGTTAGATTCCTTATCGGGTGTAGTTTCCAGAATGGGGTCACTTGTGGGGGGTGTCTACTGTCCTGGCCGCACAGAGGCTTTGTAATTGCATCATGGCATCCTCTAATGGGAATGGCGGCCATATTCCTGGCAGCCTATTTAGCTGGGAAAAAGGGACAATTCTAATTTATTTGGGGGTATTAGACCAATTATTAGTTTATAAGGTTGGAAATGACAGGTGTCCATCAAACTCAACCTGTGTTGATCCAGAGGAAGGCAAAAAACCCTCGTGAGGCAGACGACAGTAGCCTCATCACAGGGGAAAAATTCCTTCCCGACTCCATAATGGCGATCAGAATAATCCCCGGACCAACGTGACCCCTGAAATAGGAATAAGGGACAGAATTTAGATAATGTAGAACCCCAGTGACGTGTGGTGCGCCTTGAAGAGATCCAGTATGCAGAGGCCGGGGGGATCAGGACAGGCATCACACTGGAAATGGTGTCCTTCCTGATCCCCCTGTTACGCCACACTCTGCACTTCTTCTGGGGTCTCCTGTTCTCTAGTGTGGGGGACGTCACCTGGAAAATATTGTCCTGGTGCGATACGGGGTCCTTCATATCCAGAAGCGCTGGGTCCGCTCCATGGCTGCTAAATATTATGGCGCTATTACTGTTTCTGATATGTTCGGATCGTGCCGCAAGCTACAGTAGGTCAGGCAGCGAGGGACCGGAAGAGGGGGGTGCTGGTATAAAAGTTATCCCCGTACAGGTGGTAACCTTTATCCAGCAGTGGGAAGATCAGTTCCCGGACGATCTTCCCGCTTGTTCCGAGGATGGGAGGGGAGGGGGCATCTGGGGCTGGATTCGGGTGTTCCTTCCTACATACACTCTAAGGGTACATGCACACTGCGGAATCGCGACAGATAACCCTTCGTGCATTCCGCAGTTGGCACCCGCCGGCGGACTGATGCAGGCGCACATCTCCGTCCGTGTCATAGACTCCATTCTATGCACGGGCGGATTCCGCTCTCTGTCCAACGTGTTCATTCTTTGGATGGACGACGGAATCCGCCCGTGCATAACATGGAGTCTATGACACGGGTGGAGACATGCGCCTCCATCAGTCCGCCGGCGGGTGCCAGCTGCGGAATGCACAAAGGGTTATCCTTCGCCATTCCGCAGTGTGCATGTACCCTAAATCTGTAAGTGTACCCAGAGGTACTCTCACAGAGTTTGTAGAATTTCACACCATACCGTCATCTCTTATTGGGACGGTACTGGCGGAAAAGACGTGTCTGGGGGGCAGCGTACGCTACGCTACCCCCAGACACGTCACTGGATGATGAGGATGAATGGAGGAAAGAACGATCCCCCCCATTCATCCTCACTGGCTGTTTCGGTGTCGGAGGCAATAATAACGTATCCCTCTGACACCGAAAACACCCTGGGGGCCATCTTTATATGGGGACTAGTATATGGGGTATGTAGTGGTGTAGTGTCAAACTTTATTCAATGTAGTGTGGTGTAATGTAGTGTTTTTTACGTGTTTTTTTTACAGTAAGTATAAAAAAAATCTACGCCAACAAAGGAGTTGCTGATAAATGCCGCACTTATGTGCGGCACTTATAAGCAGACCGTGGCAGTAGAATATAGAAAAAAAACACCCTACGCCAAAAAGGAGGAGTTGTTGATTAGCAGCGCACTTTCGTGCGATGCTAATCAACACTCAGCGGCGATAGGGTGCGGAAAATAGAAAAAAAAAAAATTGGGGAAAAAAAAAAACACTTTTTCTATATTCTGAATATCCCTGTAGCTGCTGATAAGTGTATTACACATATCAGCCGCTAGGGGGCAGCAGAGCGCAAAATCCGGAAAATGACGAGGCTGGAGCCGAAAATAGACGAAAGAAGACGACGAGGACCGCCGGAAAGACCCGAAGACCGAACGGAATGACGGAGGACGCCGCGAACCCGGAAGCCGCCGATCAGGAGCCCGGGACAGGTGAGTAATGTACAAATACCTGCTCTGGACCCCTCGGCTACCTAGCTGAGGGGTCCAGGGCAGGTATTTACTATTTTGTGGGACTCTGATCGCCGTGCCACCGGCCCGATCGCCGTGAACGGCCGGCCGGCCGTTCACGGCGATCGGGCCGGTGGCACGGCGATCAACATTACTTTTTACAGTAATGGCGGTCGGTGCCGTCCTCGGACAGCACCGACCGCCATTTTTTTCCGGGTCATCGGGTCACCGATGACCCGGAAAGGTTCCGATCGCCGCTATTGGCTGATCTGAATTGATCAGCCTATAGCGGCGATCGTAAGCACGGGGGGTGTTAACCACCCCCCGTGCCGAGAAGCTATGATGGCCTGCTATGATTTATAGCAGGCCATCTTCCCCGACCGCTGTGTGTGAACACGCAGCGATCGGGGAAACATCGGGCGTAAATTTACGCCCTGATGCGCTAAGTACCAGGGCGCCAGGGCGTAAGTTTACGCCCGATGTCGTTAAGGGGTTAATGGGATTTTGTCAGGTAGGGTTCTGGAAAGACAATAGACAAGTGCAGCCCTAAAACTAGCGCCCGCCCTAGCTGTCCCTACCTGCTAGCCACAACAGTACTAAAGGGTTACTGCGGACAACTGGTCGACGTTCCCTATACTAAAATAGGTGCAGGTGCAACACAAACAAAGACAAGGCGAACTCACACAATAATGGAATAGTTAGATATCAGGGTCTGCAACAATTGGGCAGCGAAGGTACAGAATCAGAATCCAGGAAGCAAGGTCAGGGTCACGAAATCCAAAAGGTCAGAGTCACTATAACAAAACAGTCAGAGGAATGCTAGTTCAAGGCACAAGGCACTATCACAGGCAATGAATGAACACCAAGGCTGAAACTTGAACAGGAATCAGATACTGACAGCTTACTGGTCATCTCAGCTGTCAATCACAATCATGGCAATACACAACACCTAGTGCCGATCGGCTGGGGGTGGTGAAGCCTGGGATCGTGAGTTCTTCTATTAAGGCTCCTGTCAGTACTTCATTGGCTGAGGTACGAGAACACATACATAAGATTTAAGGAATGCAACATCTCTATGTGTTTAGAAGGCCGGAGCCATATTGTTATGGCTTCACAAAATATGACACTTGAGATAATCATTGCCTTCCTAGCCGCTTTACCTGAAGAATACTTTTGGGAAGTTTGAATAAACTCTCTGCATACTTTAGAATAAGACTTGACTGACTCGACAGACGGTGGTGACAATGAGCTACTTTAAGGGGGACCTATTCAGAACCTTGTGGCTCTCAGCTGTAGGTGCCTATGACCACTTTGGCTTGGTGGTGATAAACTTGAACTTTACCTGTGCGCACAGCTATGAAGGTCTGCCTATCTGCGGATCCACTGTCCGAGAGCACAGAGTGACACAATCCAGGGACACAGGCCCCACCTCGTGAGTAAAGCTAGCCATCAGGGGGACCCCTAAGGTCTAGCAAGTTTGCAGCTTTACTTGCTCTTACCTAACTGCTGACTTTTTGGCTCCTGTCTCAGTTATCAGGGCCCTTGATAAAGATGACGACGATAGCTCCCCCCCCCCCCCCAGCATGGATAAGTCCTAGTCCCCGTCCACAGTAGCCTCACCAAAGTACTTCAATAGGGACAAAACTATTTCTCTTGACGCTAACTAGACTGAACACACTCCCATCTTCTGTACTACCACACCCTAAATATGACTCAAGGAGCGATCCGATTATGGAAAACACATTAGGAGGCTGTCTGATTGGGGGAAACACATCAGAAGACTATAAGTCTAACCTCTGATAGTGTTAGTGGGACTAAGGAGGGGTTACTGTGAGGTACCCTCAACAAGGAGTTTTTCTCAGTCCGTTTACAGACAGTGGCATAACAGAGACACAGAAAAATGCATGCAGTCACATAGGCAGTTATTCAGCTGTGCCACCTAGTGCATAAACTATAGTAAGACACCTAGTGGTGGGAGTGCAGAATGCGACCTTTAGCCTAGAGCATATACACTTAATCGTACCGACCTACACACATGCTAAACAGCAGTTAAACACCCGCTCTGGGACACTGCACAAGTGTCTGGCTGCCATTATTTTCACTAACATCATGGGCATTCCACACCGACCCAGACACTACATACACAGGAGTGCCCCAGGCTCACAGACTGTCCCCTATCCCATTGACAAAGGTTACTGTACTCATGATAAAAGTGCCCAGAGTCCAGCCATTACCCTCTAGCTACTATACAATAACATTCTCTGCTCGGCAAACTACAACTACCAGCTGCCCCTTTACAACCACATCATCTGTAACCTTTCCCCATGGGTATGATATACTCACAGATAGTGATGACCCACAATGCCCTCAGCAGTTAGCGGGTCCTAAATGCAGATGCCGGCTTGTCATCCACAAGGGTACTTGGCCTGGCCTGATGCCCAGAAAGGTTCTAATTCAGTAATAGGACAATTGTAGAGCTTCTCCTAAAATGTCTTTCTATCTTTCTATCTCCTAAAGGCCCTATTCCACGGAACGATTATTGTTCGTATTCGGCCGATATCGGCCGCTACGGACGATAATCGTCCGGTGGAATAGAGTGCAACGATCAGCCGACATCGTTCATGTCGGCTGATCGTTGCAGTCGCTTGTTTTTCAACGTGTTGAAAAACAAGCGACTGATATAGCAGCGATCTGCTGCTGTCGCTCCGTTGAATAGGAGCATCGGCAGCAGACGCTGCTATATCCTATGGGCTGCCCGGACGATCAGCGATCCCCCGGGCAGCCCCCCCGCAGCTCCCCGCCACCCCCTCCCGCACTCACCCGCTCGCTGCAGCTGCGTCGAATAGCGGTGGCAGCGAGCGGGGAACGAGGAGCAAATGAGCGCTGAGAGCGCTCGTTTGCTCCTCTAAACGACCTGTGGAATAGGGGCTTAAGAGTTAAGCCTACCTGGGATATAAATAGATAGATAGATAGATACAAATGAAATCTTCAGTGCAGCACTCCTTAAGGTGAAATAGGTTTGGTGCCTTCCAGCATGCACCCTTGCGACCACAGGTGCTGGGTATATACAAACAGAAAAAGCCGTGGCACTCAAAATTAAAGTGAAAAAAAGTATGTGGTTTATTAGCCCAAATCCGCAACGTTTCGACCTAACAATAAGGTCTTTATCAAGCAGTGTCTATAGTACATATGGCATAGTGTTACAATTTATACACAGCACACAAAATTGACATCAGTAGTTACAAATCATTAATCAGTGTATCACAGCAACGGCTAGTATACAAAACAAGTAGTGGCCATAACAGATCAGGTGTTGTGCTTTCTCGATGTGCACATATCGGGGTATATGGAGTCATCTGAAGGTGATCACCCAACTGTGTGTACAGTAGTGTCCATAAAAAAGTCCAATAGAGTCCTATTTACAAAATACATAAGGAAATTGGAGGATCCTCACTCACCATGATGATAATATCGCCCCAAACACGGAGTAGTAAGCGTGGTGTAAGACCTAATGCGCATGCGCGGAAAAGACCAATGAAAATCAGTAAAGGTCAGTGACGTACACGTTACCCCACGTGATCGGGTTAACTCTATGTACGTACATACTCTGACACAGAATGACACTGTCGAACTGTACACAGATGCGTATATTAGAAAAAAGAACACACTGATACTAGAGTCCATGTACACGGCGGGTGTATAAACACCCCATCAGCCTCCTCGGGACATATTCACCGTACTTCACCATGTGTTCGGGTTGCCAGGAAACGAGTGACCCTCGAGCCGCAGAAAGCCGCACGTATGGTCCCTCGGTGCTCAGAGACTCCTAGTTCACACTACGGTGTAGCCGGAATCTCTAACACTTAATCCACTTAATCCACTACAAGTTAAAATACAAAAATTGGAGGAGAGCCTTAAACTACTACTGTCAGAGGAGGACTTTACAACTTCATTAGAGAGAGTGAAAAATTCCCTTTCAAAACATGAGAAAGATATACAAGAAATAAAGAAAAGAAAATGGAGGAGAGACACAAAGGACTACGATCTGGGGAACGTCTACTCGTGGAACACCGATGCAGCTGCTGCAAATGTCGGACGTCGTACAAAAAGGAACCGTATACAGAGTGATAACTCAAACCTGGATTCACCGGCTAAAGTTTTTTTAGGCGTACGCCAAGTGTCAACAACATCAACACCCGACCAACAAGGAGAGGTGGCAGGAGGAGGAACCGCTACAAGAAAAAACAGTACAACGAAAACACCACGTATACAACCGATGCGTCCACCCAAAGAGAAGAAGAAGAACAAGGACAATACTACAACAGAGAATCACTGACGGTAAATATTTCTTCCTATATACTCAGTGATGTTCAGACTAATGTATTAAATAGAGGACTGTCTTTTTGCCCTGCCAATAGTGTGAATTGGTTTGAGCTAGAATTAGATCTGTGGAAATTTTTTAGACGCATTAAGTTGAGAGTATGGAGTGAGACTCTGAGTGAAACGTCTGGTATGAGTTCAACTGTGGGTGATACCCCTGAAATTTGTCTAAAAGATTTTGACTTATTCACTAAAAGTGACTTTACTCCCCTACTTACATCTCACCCAGTGGAGACATTTATCCAAGGGGTGAAAAGGGATATATGTAAACTTAAAATGAATACACCATTGGGTTTTATCAGCAAGCCCAATATGACTACCAGAGAATTTGAGGCATTGGGTGAGTTGATGCATAACCACGACATCACCATCAAACCAGCTGACAAGGGTGGTGGTGTCGTGGTTATGGATACTGTACAATATACTAAGGAGGCATACCGTCAGCTCATGGATGCCACAGTATATGAAATTCTACCTAGGGATCCCACTAGTGAGGTTCAAGGGAAATTGAAATGTTTGTTGGATGATGCAGTATCACATGGTTGTATTGACAAAAAGGTTAAAGATTTCATATGGGTCGATTTTCCTGTAATTCCTCTTTTTTACCTATTGCCAAAAATTCATAAATGTCTCAGCAATCCTCCAGGCAGGCCAATTGTGTCAGGAATGGGGTCTGTCCTGAATAAGGCATCGATGTTTCTCGATAAGGTCTTGCAGCCATATGTAAGTAATATGCGCTCCTATATACAGGATACAACACAGTTCTTGTTAAAAGTGCGTGACCTGGATGGCACACAGGTCAAATTCGTGGCATCCATGGATATAGCCAGTCTGTATACATCGATTGGCCACGAAAAGGGCATTAATGCGATTGCCAAAGTATTGGAAATGTCAGAGTTTTCCTCACCCTGTCAAACCTTTCTATTACAACTACTCGACCTAGTACTGTCTTGCAACTTTTTTATGTTTGAAAACAAAATTTTTTTGCAGAAGAAAGGGACCGCGATGGGGTCAAATGTCGCGCCGGCTTTTGCAAACCTGTACATGGCATCGCTAGAGGAATCGCACATCTATGTGTCCCACCATGCCCAGCATATTGTGGGCTGGTGGCGATACATAGATGATGTGTTCCTGGCATGGGCGGGTGATGAACAAAGCCTTATTTCATTTCATGAGTTCCTTAATGGTATAGATCCTGACATACAGTTCACCATTGCCTATTCTGAGAATGAGGTTCAATTCTTAGACACATTGGTGTATCGTCACAATGATACGTTCATGACAAAATTGTACACAAAACCCACAGACAAAAATACCTTACTCAAATATGAATCCAATCACCCCATTAATACCATACGTTCTCTACCGAAGAGTCAATTCATGCGTATTAGGAGAATTGTCACAGATGACACTATGTTTCACACGACAATATCTAAATACGCTGACAATTTCCACAACAGGGGTTATCCCAAATGTATAACTAAGAAATACATACAGGAGGTATCAGACATGCCACGTGAGAATCTCCTACAGAAGAGAGTGAAGTCTGATGTAGAGGATAGAATTCCCTTTGTTACACAATACAATGGCATGAGTGGCAGCATAGCTCGAGTGATACAGAAGCATTGGGGGGTCCTGGAGAGAGGGTTCCCTGAGATAGCTAGCTTCCATAATAGGCCCATCATGTCATACAAGAGGGCCCCTAACCTAAGAGATCGTTTAGTACACGCTAATGTCTCGCTTCCCAAACCTACACAACTACTACTGGGCCCCCTAAGACCAGGATGCAATCCATGTAGAAAATGCATCAATTGCAAGTATGTAGTTAAAAGCGACACATTTGTACATCCTACAACCCAAAAGAGGTACTCAATCAAACAACATATTACATGTGACACAGACTGGGTAATTTATATTATTATGTGTCCCTGTAAATTGCTTTATGTAGGTGAAACCTCTCTGGATGTAAAGACCCGTCTGACACAACACAGGTACACGATTCGCAAGAATAGACCTGACTTACCAGTGTCAAAACACTTCACCGATCATAATCATCAAGAACAGGATCTTCGGATCATCTTTATCGAACATATTCCAGCCCCCGTCAGAGGTGGGGATAGACAGGCCAAACTCAAGAAAAGAGAACTCTTTTGGATTTATGAACTTAATAGTCTGAAACCAAATGGTCTAAATGTGGACTTTAAGATTACCCCAAGATTCTGTAAATAATGTCACATTTAGCCTTATGAGACTGCTTTTTCTTTTCCTTAGTGTGTTGGTCCATAGTACATATATGGCTTACTATTTGATTGCAATATATTTACCACTCTTTGTATCTTTATAGATAATCAAGCATTTTTTGAGGAATGGAGGATACAACACCACATGATGACTACGCCTACTTAAGGATTAATTTTGTTCCCCAACCATAATACAGACCTTGCGGTAGACCTGCGGTTTTGGTGCGTTTCTGGAATTTCTGAGAAAAGGTCCACACGGTTTTCTCTTTGGCCGGGATTGTAACCAGAACACCTAAGTGAGGCACGCCGTGGATTAAGTGTTAGAGATTCCGGCTACACCGTAGTGTGAACTAGGAGTCTCTGAGCACCGAGGGACCATACATAGTTACATAGTTAATACGGTTGAAAAAAGACACATGTCCATCAAGTTCAACCAAGGAGGGGATGGATACAGGGAAGGGGGAGGGGTGATAGGTTCTATACATATGCATTTATATTATTTTGCTCTAAGAACTTGTCTAGGCCGGTTTCGAAGCCCTCTACTGTTTTTGCTGTGACCAGATCCTGTGGTAGACTGTTCCACAGATTCACAGTTCTCATGGTAAAGAAGGCTTGTCGCCTCCGGAGATTGAACCTTTTTTTCTCCAGGCGGAGGCAGTGGCCTCTTGTCCTTTGAGGGGGTTTTACCTGGAACATCTTTTCCCCATATCTCTTGTAGGGGCCATTTATATATTTAAATAAGTTAATCATATCTCCCCTTAAACGTCTCTTCTCCAGACTAAACAAATGTAATTCTTTTAATCTCTCCTCATAACTAAGATGCTCCATTCCCCTTATTAGTTTAGTTGCCCGTCTTTGTACCCTCTCCAGCTCTAGAACATCCTTTTTATGAATCGGGTTCCAAAACTGGACAGCATACTCCAGATGAGGCCGCACCAAAGCTTTATAAAGCGGTAATATTATATCCCTGTCCCGAGAGTCCATGCCTGTTTTAATGCATGACAATATCCTGCTGGCCTTAGAAGCAGCTGACTGACATTGTGTGCTGTTCTGTAGTCTATTATCTACAAGTACACCCAGATCCTTCTCCATCAGCTGACTCTCCCAGAGTAACTCCCCCCAGGACATATGATGCATGTGGGTTATTAGTACCCAGGTGCATAACTTTACATTTATCCACATTGAACCTCATTTGCCAAGTGGACGCCCAAACACTCAGTGTGTCTAAGTCATCCTGTAACATCTGCACATCCTCCATAGACTGTACTGTACTACAAAGCTTGGTGTCATCTGCAAAGATAGAAACATTGCTGTTAATTCCATTCTCAATATCATTAATAAACAAGTTAAACAGAAGAGGGCCCAGTACTGACCCTTGGGGTACACCACTTATTACCGGGGACCATTCGGAGTAGGAATCATTGACCACCACTCTCTGGGTACGATTATTAAGCCAGTTTTCAATCCAGTTACACATTAAATTTTCCAAACCAATAGACTTTAACTTACCCATCAGACGTCCATGAGGAACTGTGTCAAACGCTTTTGCAAAATCCAGGTACACTATATCCACAGCCGCGCCGCCATCCAGGCTTCTACTTACCGTGCGGCTTTCTGCGGCTCGAGGGTCACTCGTTTCCTGGCAACCCGAACACATGGTGAAGTACGGTGAATATGTCCCGAGGAGGCTGATGGGGTGTTTATACACCCGCCGTGTACATGGACTCTAGTATCAGTGTGTTCTTTTTTCTAATATACGCATCTGTGTACAGTTCGACAGTGTCATTCTGTGTCAGAGTATGTACGTACATAGAGTTAACCCGATCACGTGGGGTAACGTGTACGTCACTGACCTTTACTGATTTTCATTGGTCTTTTCCGCGCATGCGCATTAGGTCTTACACCACGCTTACTACTCCGTGTTTGGGGCGATATTATCATCATGGTGAGTGAGGATCCTCCAATTTCCTTATGTATTTTGTAAATAGGACTCTATTGGACTTTTTTATGGACACTACTGTACACACAGTTGGGTGATCACCTTCAGATGACTCCATATACCCCGATATGTGCACATCGAGAAAGCACAACACCTGATCTGTTATGGCCACTACTTGTTTTGTATACTAGCCGTTGCTGTGATACACTGATTAATGATTTGTAACTACTGATGTCAATTTTGTGTGCTGTGTATAAATTGTAACACTATGCCATATGTACTATAGACACTGCTTGATAAAGACCTTATTGTTAGGTCGAAACGTTGCGGATTTGGGCTAATAAACCACATACTTTTTTTCACTTTAATTTTGAGTGCCACGGCTTTTTCTGTTTGTAGATAGATAGATAGATAGATAGATAGATAGATAGATAGATAGATAGATAATATAGATAGATAATAGAGATAGATAGATAGATAGATAGTAGATAGATAGATAGATAGATAGATAGATAGATAGATAGATAGATAGATAGATAGGAGATAGATAGATAGATAGATAGATAGATAGATAGATAGATAGATAGGAGATAGATAGATAGATAGATAGATAAAAATAAAGGAAATAATTAGTGTTTAGAGTTCTTGACTCGAGTCACGACCCCCTTTAAAATCAATGGTAGATTCAAGCATTGAACCAGGTGCCCCCTGCTCGGCAGAGTAGAGGGTGTCTGGTGAACCTATTAAATTTTTTGTTTCTAATTTTTGTATATTTCTTCCCTTGAAGGGATGTGTAAACAAAATATGGAATCATAAGAACAAAAATTTTGTATTCGTTCTTGAGACGAGTGGGAGATATGACTGACGGCTAAACAATTGATCGGCCACCAGGTATTAAAGGTGTACAGGGACCTTTACTTTAGCACCATGAGGTGCTCAGTTGAGCATCAAGCCATTCAAGGGTAGATTAGATGGACCAGGTGGTCTTCTTCTGACAACAATCTTCTGTGTTCCTGTGCCCCTCCTTTCTGTCTCTGCCTCCCTCCTTAGCTGGGCCAAGAAGTATCCACTGGCATTAGATTCCATTCTCTGCAGGGGCTTTTCGCAGGGTTCAAGGCCTAACTCTGTAGAAGGAAGAAGAATGTTCTCTCTCTCTTCTAGCTGGAGCCATCTAGACTAACTAAACTTAAGTGAGGCTAAATTAGGACAAGCTCCTTGCACCTTGCAGGAGACTTATCCCAAAGGATGTGGTGAGGTGAAGGAAACTAACGCCGGGCAGTGGTAGTGGTTTGTACCCTAATTGGGGCCCATTACATTAACACACGCTATGAAGCCCCTCCTCTCAGATGTATGCCACTGGTTCAAAAGAGGCTTAAAAGACTATTTCCATTTCAGCTTGTTATCTCCAATAACGAACCAATTGCTGTGGCCCCAACCACCAAGGCCCCCACCGATTCCGCAAACATTCCCCACATTGAATGAAGTGCTTGGTGGCCCCATACAGAATGAATGGAGTGAAGGCCACAGTGGGGGGAGGGGGAGCAACGGGGGTCCCGGTGGTCAAACTCCCAGTGACCAGCTCTATCCTCTATCCTATGGATTGGATTATGGAATAAGGCCCATTCTCAAGGTACAAAAACAACAAATAAGAGCAATTCCGTATTGGAACATAAGCAATAAGACCATGTAGATGACGCATAGGCAACCAACCGTCCATATATACAAAACACCACATAGCTATGCAATAAGAAGATACATGGTCGACAATACAAAAACCAAGCATAAACCTGAACGTCTGGGTTGACTGCTGAACCATGTATTTTTAAGGAAGTGAACGAGAGACTCTTTGAGGATATTCACAATGGATTTCAGAAGTATCGTATAAGGTAAGGGTAACCCATAATGGTGTATCCCAGTATCAGAAGATTGTCTATCTTCGGCCATATACAGACTGGTCCAGAAGTAGGCGGACAGTATGTGTAATAGGGTTATGAAGGGGGAGATTTATCAAACATGGTGTAAAGTGAAACTGGCTCAGTTGCCCCTAGCAACCAATCAGATTCCACCTTTCATTTTCCAAAGCGTCTGTGAGGAATTAAAGGTGGAATCTGATTGGTTGCTAGGGGCAACTGAGCCAGTTTCACTTTAAACCATGTTTGATAAATCTCCCCCTTCATAACCCTATTACACATACTGTCTTCTTACTTTTGGACCACTCTGTATTTTGCTAATATAGTGTTATCACACATTGTACTGGCTTTAGCATGTTTTTTTTTTTTTTTTTTACTACCTGACAGGAAGCTGTGTGGTTCTTTCACTTGTGGTGTTGTCTCCACCTCCCCGGCTCCACCATTATCCTCTGCTGTCTCAGGAGCTGCATCTTGTCTAGCCCCACCCTCTCAGTGATGTCACTACCTCTGACCGCCCCCCTACAGCTCATGTCTCCATCTGCGATGCCCTGGCCCCTAGGGGCCACTCCGCAGTATAGATGGTGCTAACAGGCAGGAACCGGGGCAGCTGTAGGATATAGGGTTGTCACGGTGTAGGCACGAGGGTAATACAGCTGGAAACTGGGCTCCTGACCCTGCGGGAATACTGGGCATGCGATTCCTCGTTGTCCTTAGTCAGGGCACCAATGATCACACCAATGCCAAGGTTCAGAAACAACGGTAGTTGTATATTTATTGTAACGGTGGTAACTAGTAACAACAGTCTCTCCGGATGCAACCGGGAACAAGGCAATCTTGAATAAAGCAGAGTAATGGGTGATGCTACAATAGGCTGTGAGAGTAGCGTGCTGAATGATGGGAGTAGTAGTGAAACTGAAGTTGAGATGCTGGGTGGAATGAGACTTGAATGAAATACTTGCTGTTGATGATTAGAGAAGATGATGAGGAACTGAAGAATGACTGAAGAATCGAAACCCAGATGAGAATCTTGAGACTTGAGACAGGAACACAGCCAGCGGACTGGAGCAGCAGAGCACACGCAGGCCTCTCTCCTAGCAGGGAGAGAGGACAGACACACAACTTGTCTCCTATGGGGCAGGAGATAGACTGAGGTAGAACAGGAAGTCACATGGTAACCACAGCCAAAAGCTCGATGACCATTGGTGTTACAATGGAAGCAGGGCACAGTCACGTGACATCCAGCCATTGCATCATCACACCACTAGGCATATACAGAGAAATATACATGAGAAGCACCATCCTTGAACACTAGGGGGCGACATAATACCTTTAGACACTGATACCTGAATACACATGCAATAAATGAATGAAATAGCAGACCTGACTACTGAGAAGGGTAAGACAATACACGCAGTTTGCAGTGGACCATAGCTTTCCAGAACAGAACTAGTTATAATAAAAATATGAGCATAAGAAGGGCTGTTCTGGGACACTGCATACCTCCCTACTAGAAATGAGCCGACCTCGGCGAACCACAAGCTGAGGTGGATGTGGCCGAATGAACATAGAGGACCAGGACAACAAGACAAGAGGAAGGAATGTTAGTGTGAGTGAATATGTAGATGTGTGTTTCCCACGCTCAAGGCACAGGTGACAAGAGATATATGAAGAGAAAGAAAACCCTAGTGGCAGGACTTCACCTAGGGGTGCCTAACGTACTCTGGTTACAGGTAGTTAGTGCGTGGACCATCTGACATGGAAGCCAGGACAACTTAACTGCTGGCGGGGGACCCTCAATATTCCAGTCAGTTAGACAGTAGGTTTCCAATGAAAATGAGTTACCCTACTGGAAGAAAACTGTGAAGACCTGTGTACTGCCTTGGGTGTCTGTGTGAAGTGTCTTGGACACCTGGAAGAGAAAGAATAAAATAACAAAAGCAAGCATACATGGGGAGCTCCCTTTCATACCAGTCAATCATACAACACAATTACTCACTAGGCCAAACACACGAAAAGGTATCCAAGGTGCAATATGTATGGACAAGTGTGAATGTTGGGTATGACTATGTGTAGCAACTACGGTGTGTAGGGACAAGACAGAGGTGAACAGACACTGGAAACAAAAGGAAAGGAAATACGAAAGACAACAAATACTGCGAGGTCTGGAGGAGGATTGGCTCACATAACTCTGAAGACATCGGAAGAAAACTGGCTCCAATATTCTTTCCAGCTGTAGATACAATAGATACAATAATATTATGCATGGAGAAAATAGAAGATCCTTCTGGAAAATACACTTTTTAGAAAATACACTTTTTTAGAAAATAGACTCTCTCTGAGGCTATAGATATAAATATGTAGACTGACTTCTTTACTCAGAGGAGGAGGAAACTGTCTGACTCTGACATGAAAATATACACTGTGAGAAAAAATGCTTTTTCAAAAGACACACTTTACTCTGAGACTAAATGACTTGTCTGCTTACTCAGAGGTAGGAAAATATATATATATGACTCTAACAAGAAAATAGACTTTTACCTACTGAAGTGCAATACTGAAGTGCAATCATGAAATACAATAATAAACCTCTGACAATCACATAGTCATGAAAAGTGCTTTAGGAAGAACTGGATAAGTGTCTCTGTGTGGTAGAGTCTCTTTAGGCAATGTAGAACATCGTCCATGTAAAGGCTCTGGGACAGGCACTAGAGAACAGTTTGGTCAATGAGTGTCCATCAGCACATAGCTGGATGATAATAAGGAAACTTGGTCAGGAGGACCAGGCACGAACCTTGAACGTTGCAAACTTCACACAGCAAACAAAACTGGAAAGGAAAACAGTTTAAGGACTTTGGTACCACTTACTGGGGAGAGGCAGGAGGAACCTCATTAGGCCCCTTCTCCTTCCTCTGCTTTTCCTTCTCCCACGGATAATAGAAGCGTGAGGACCCTGGAGCAGAGGCGTCCGCAGACGCGGTGGTAACCACAACGCTGGGGGTCACTGTGGTGACGGGGGAGATGATGGGCGCCACATGGTAAGTGACTGTAGTGGTGGAACAAGCGGCTTTAGCCACAGCGGCAGAGAAAACAGAGCAGGCTGCGGTGGTAGCTGTAGTGGCAGGCGACAGGGCAGCAAGGGCCTGCTGAATGTCCTCAATCAGCTGCATAATCTTAGGCCCATGCCCAAGCATCCATTGCGGCAGGGGTGGCGAATCACGCCCTGGAGGCCGCCACAGACCCGGGGACACTGGAACCTTGGCCGAATCCTTTACTTTGAGGCCCGGGACGGGGGACAAGAAAGTTGGGTCACTTACGTACGGACCGCCCTCCGGTGATGTGAATCCTCCGTTAGAGAAGGCAAAGGCAGGGGCACAGAAGCGGTCGGGTCGCGGTGAAGTGCTGGTATCAGATGCGGACTGCTCGTTCTGGTCAGCGGAGGCCCGGCTAAGACTTCCGTCATCCGATGTGGCAGCGCCCCAGCTGGTGTCGCTGTAGGATGCGAGCGGTGCTAGCAGGCAGACAGGGTTGCGTGGCGGTACGCTCTCTGGCAGCTCCGGTATCACAGGAGCTGCGGCTGCAGGCAGACTTTCCTCGTGGGCCGCCATCTTGCTACACACTGGCGTAGTCTTGAGGACCTGGGAAAAGGCGGAGCGCAGAGGCTGAAGTTCCAGTCCAGCAATCTGCCCAGCGACTGTGACGTCACTCGGCACAGGCAGCCAATCAGGAGTATTCACAGTAAAGTCTATGGCGCCGGGCGATTCCCGCACTTTGTCAGCATGGCGGTTAACCCTCTCCTGTCTGGGGTATGGCGCAGTTAGAAATTGAAGAAGACAGCGGCCATCTTGTGTACAGTCTAGGGCCCTGAGCGCCTCGATTACCCCCATGGCGATATTGCAAAGTCTTTCTGGGGTTGCGGCACACTCTTGGGTGCACACAATGCGATCGTTATCCTGTTCGTGACGCCAAATGCGATGCCCTGGCCCCTAGGGGCCACTCCGCAGTATAGATGGTGCTAACAGGCAGGAACCGGGGCAGCTGTAGGATATAGGGTTGTCATGGTGTAGGCACAAGGGTAATACAGCTGGAAACCGGGCTCCTGACCCTGCGGGAATACTGGGCATGCGATTCCTCGTTGTCCTTAGTCAGGGCACCAATTATCACACCAATGCCAAGGTTCAGAAACAACGGTAGTTGTATATTTATTGTAACGGTGGTAACTAGTAGCAACAGTCTCTCCGGATGCAACCGGGAATAAGGCAATCTTGAATAAAGCAGAGTAATGGGTGATGCTGCAATAGGCTGTGAGAGTAGTGTGCTGAATGATGGGAGTAGTAGTGAAACTAAAGTTGAGATGCTGGGTGGAATGAGACTTGAATGAAATACTTGCTGTTGATGATTAGAGAAGATGATGAGGAACTGAAGAATGACTGAAGAATCGACACCCAGATGAGAATCTTGAGACTTGAGACAGGAACACAGCCAGCGGACTGGAGCAGCAGAACACACGCAGGCCTCTCTCCTAGCAGGGAGAGAGGACAGACACACAACTTGTCTCCTATGGGGCAGGAGATAGACTGAGGTAGAACAGGAAGTCACATGGTAACCACAGCCAAAAGCTCGATGACCATTGGTGTTACCATGGAAGCAGGGCACAGTCACGTGACATCCAGCCATTGCATCATCACACCACTAGGCATATACAGAGAAATATACATGAGAAGTACCATCCTTGAACACTAGGGGGCGACATAATACCTTTAGACACTGATACCTGAATACACATGCAATAAATGAATGAAATAGCAGACCTGACTACTAAGAAGGGTAAGACAATACACGCAGTTTGCAGTGGACCATAGCTTTCCAGAACAGAACTAGTTATAATAAAAAATATGAGCATAAGAAGGGCTGTTCTGGGACACTGCACATCCACACAGCACCGCCATATACACATACACATATACTATATATCTTTATCTATGTTTGACACCTCTGTCCTAAAAGATCATGTTCACATCTGCAGATCTGTTACCGATCTTGTTGCTGAGGAGAGAGGGCCGGATTTGGAGACTTCTCCCACAGAACTTTCCAGCGATTTTTATGAGCAGCCTGTAGGGGGAGGATCATGTGACCTACCTCTCCTCCTTACATATAATCCACCAGAGGTGGCAGCAAAGAGAATGAAAAATGTTCCATGTATATTAACCACAACGTATGCATATAATACGTAATATAGTACATTATCATACGCTGACATGTTCTGACTGTATTGTACACGAGGCGCTAAATCTACTGCCAGGTGACAACTTGCATTGAGTGACTGTCCTCAGAGACGGCTGTCAGATCCCAGGAAACCCTGACTACCGCCCTGTCCTGTTCACTTAGACATCAAGAAATCACTTAAATGGAATAAGAGCTGGGCCACCAGGGAGGCCTGGTGATGGTATATAGGAGCGGTGCTCAGGCACTTACTACTATACATATATATAGACAGCTGTGTATCTGAGGACCAAGAAAGAAAGGCTTCGGTAAGTACTATTACTGAGAGACAGCATCACTAGTCAGATGTAGCAGAGCTGACTTTATCATTGTAACAGGGGCAGGTTTGGCATTTCCCACAACTCATTATGTTACTATATCAAGTCAGGGTTACACAGGGTGCTCGAAATGGGGCAAAATATGGCAAATGGATGTAATTAATGTTCTGACGTACTAGGCCGGTTTTTACATTTTAGGGCCCTATTCCACCGGACGATTATCGTTCGCATAATCGTTAACGATCTCAAATGACCGCTATTGCGAAATACCTGAAAACATTCACTCATTTCTATGGAACGATAATCGTTACTTATGATAGTATTTGCGATCGCTTTTTCTTCGCTATTTTTTTGCTAATGCGTTCGTATCTACTGCGAACGACTGAACGACGTCTTATTCAATGTGAACGATTTGCGAACGTTCGGTCCAGGTCTTATAAAGCGATCAACGATTTCTCGTTCAGTCGTTAATCGTTAACTGCTTTTCAAACGAACGATTATCGTTTAGATTTGAACGATTTAACGTTAATCTGAACGATAATCGTCCGGTGGAATAGGGCCTTTACACTCATCTCCTATTTACACCCATAGGTCCCGGAGTATATACTAAAGTCCCATGGATAGGTCCCGGAGTATATACTAAAGTCCCATGGATAGGTCCCAGAGTATATAGTAAAGTCCCATGGATAGGTCCCGGTGTATATAATAAAGTCCCATGGATAGGTCCCAGACAGGCTTCAGTGGTCGCTGTAAGAGTGGCTGGGGGTATAAGTCGGCCCTCTGTGCCTGTTATAATATCATTGTACCCGCTAGGATGGCAGAGACCAGAGCATTTGTGGCTAGATAGCATTGTTATTTTTAAGAAAAAGTCTGAGCAATGTTAATTTATGGTCACAATATGTAGCACTATTATACTCAGGGTCACGATGTTTGGCACTATTATAGTTGGGGTCACAATGTGTGGCAGTATTATATTCTGAGGTACAATGTGTGGCAGTATTATATTTGGTGGTACAGTGTGTGGCAGTATTATATTTGGTGGTACAGTGTGTGGCAGTATTATATTTGGGGGTACACTGTTTGGCAGTATTATATTTGGGGGTACACTGTGTGGCAGTATTATATTTGGGGGTTCAGTGTGGCAGTGTTATATTCAGGAGTTACAATGTGGGGCATTATTCTATTCAGAGAACACAATATGTGGCAGTATTATATTTGGGGGTACAATGTGTGGCAATATATTTGGGGATACAGTGTATGGCAGTATTATATTTGGCAAACAATGTGTGGCAGTATTATATTTGGGGTTACAATGTGTGGCAGTATTATATTTGGGGGTACAATGTGTGGCAGCATTATATTTGGGGTTACAATGTGTGGCAGTATTATATTCGGGGGTACAATGGTGGCAGTATTATATTTGGGGGTGCAATGTGTGGCAGTATTTTATTCGGGGTACTTTGTGTGGCCATGTTATATTCAGGGGTACAATGTGTGGCAGTATTATATTCAGAGAACACAATGTGTGGCAGTATTATATTTGGGGGTACAATACGTAACAGTATTATATTCAGGTGTACAATGTTTGCCAGTATTATATTCAGGGGGTACAATGTGTGGATTTTGTAACTTTATTATCTTACTTTGACACTGTATATATGTACTGAGCTTGGTTCTGGTACTGTATATTTGCACTGAGCTTGGTTCTGGTGCTGTATGTATGCACTGAGTTTGGTTCTCATATTGTATATGTGTACTTAGTTTGGTTTTAGTGCTGTATATATGTACTAAATTTGGTTCTAGTACTGTATATATGCACTGTGTATATAGTACTGTTATTATGCACTGAGCTTTATTCTAGCATGGTATATATGCACTGAGTTTTGTTCTGGTTATGTATATGTATTAAGCTTGGTTCTGGTGCTGTACATATGCACTGAGTTTGACTGTCGTACTGTATATGTGTACTGAGTTTGGTTCTGGTTATGTATTTGTATTAAGATTGGTTCTTGAACTGTATTTATGTACTGAGTTTGGTTCTGTGGTCTGTAATTGTATTAAGCTTTGAACTGATATTGTATCTCTCCTCTAAATATTTTTATTTAGAAGATGTGAAAAAAGGTTGGGAGATGCACCCTTCACTTCTTACCAGGCTAACCATCTAACACTATGGCCTGTGCATACCTATAAAAGGGAGTGTATATGTCTATAAGGTATGGATGAGAATAACCGAAGAAGACCAGCTGATTATGACAGCGGGCAGCACCATGCTTTGCAGGGGGGCGGGGACAGGCGGGGAAAGGCCGGGAACGTCACCAACAGGGGGCGGGGATGGTGCTGAGTGGCCACACCAGAGAGGCGGCGCTGACCCGGACATGTCATTGCGTCGGCACCAGGGGGGTTACAAGCATATGCAATCATTGCGATGACTGGGCGCCGGACAGGGGGCGGAATGGGAGGCGGGGGAGACGGAGAAGACCACCACACAGGCGGCATTGGCCTAGGGCACGATGGCTCTAGGCCACGCCTCTAAGGTACGGTTCCAGCTACAGTAAAGTATGATTTTCGGGCACTGGAAAGCAACACCAGTGTGGAGACACATACCACCAGCAAGGACTTATCAGCTACAGGAAGGTATAAGTAGTTCTGGGGGGGCACTAAGTGGGTACAGAGTCGCTTTAAGGTCATGTAAGTTCGCAAAATGTACTGAATATTTCTGTCTAGCGTAAAATTGAATCCCAACCATGGTTCCATCAACCTGGGTTACAACATAACATCATGTGACCATATTTATGGTTGGACCTTGGTCGGATATATTAAAGGGGTTGTCCAGCACTACAAAAACATGGCCACTTTCTTCCAGAGACAGCACCACTCTTGTCTCCAGCTTGGGCGGAGTTTTGCTGCTCAGTTTCATTGAAGTGAATGGAGCTTAAAGGGGTACTCCAGCGGGGGGAGCACTTTTTCGCTGGGACCGGGGACGAGGAGGGAAAAGACGTCCACTCACCTCCCCGGTTCCAGTGGCGGGTCACGCATCGTGGCGCTCCGGTGCCCGGTTCCCAGCCGCTTCTTGGTGTCTGACGAGGGCCCGAGACGTGATGTCTCAGGTCCGCTCAGCCAGTCAGTGAAGGAGGCGGGATCTGTTTCAAGTCCGCTCAGATCCCCCCTCCTTCTGAGACTTCATGTCTCGGGCCCACGTCAGACACCAGGAAGTGGCTGGGAACCAGGCACCGGAGCGTCGCTATGCGGGACCCGCCGCTGGAACCGGGGAGGTGAGTGGACGTCTTTTCCCTAAGCCACCTCGTCCCCGGTCCCAGCGAAAAAGTGCACCCCCGCTGGAGTACCCCTTTAAAGGGGTTATCCAGCGCTACAAAAACATGGCCACTTTCCCCCTACTGTTGTCTCCAGATTGGGTGGGGTTTTGAAACTCAGTTCCATTGAAGTAAAGGGAGCTTAATTGCAAGCTGCACCTGAACTGGAGACAAGAGTCGTGTTGTCTCTGAAAGAAAGTGGCCATGTTTTTGTAGTACTGGATAACCCCTTTAGTCCTTGCAATGTTGTCCCAGCAAGAAAATTGCTTTGTAATGTTCTTTTTTTTTCCTTCTAGTGTGGAAAGTCCAACATCTTCTCACTTCTCCAGACTCAGCAGTGATGAATATAACCAGTGGTGATCCATATGTGACCTTTGCAAATACCAAGGCATACGGGTACCTAAAGGTAGTATTTTTTGCCCTAACCAGCTTATTCTTCTCCTTCTTCATGTACTTCATAGTTGTCCTGCTGATGGTCTACTTCACCACTCCTCACGTCCAGGAGAACGCTCGATACATCCTCTTTGCCCACATGCTCATCAATGATACCTTGTATCTCATCCTGGGACTCCTTCTTTCTGTGATCTATACAAATCTCATATACATCCCCATGCCCGTCTGCTATGTCATGGTCACTCTTGCGACTACAACCTTTACGGTCACTCCCTATAACCTTGCCGTCATGGCCTTGGAGCGTTACATAGCCATTGGCTTCCCGTTGAGGCATGTCATGGTTTGTACGGCTCGAAGATCTTATTTTGTCATTGCCGCCATGTGGTTTGTCGGACTACTCCCTAACATTGCTGATTTTATTGTCTTGCTTGTCTCCGTTGAGAAGAGTTTTTTCCTTCAAGATCTACTATGCAGACAGGAGTCCCTGATAGTGCAGCCTCTACAGGCCACCTTAAGGTTCTTCTCCTACATCAGTAGTCTTGTTTTGGTGGCTCTTGTTATTCTTTTCACCTACATCAGAGTCATTGTCATAGCTCGGAAAACGAATTCCATAAGATCTTCCGCTTCCAAGGCTGGAAGAACCCTGATGCTCCATGCCGTCCAACTCCTACTGTGTCTACTGTCTCTGACAGCCTCCATCACAGAGTCCTACAAGGGAGAGTATGTCATTGTTCTGACGGTCTTCAATTTCTTGATCTTCATGTGTTTGCCGCGGCTCCTCAGCCCTCTCATCTACGGGATTAGAGATGATGTGTTCAGCAAATGCATTAGGAAGATGTATTCCTCAAAGTTATAGCCACTTGGTTCTCTCAAGTGATCCAATGGATAGTCAGATTGACTGAATTCCCAGAAAACCCCAATAGTCCACTCCATCCACCAACCCACCATATCATTCATGGAGGTTCAGAAAGCTCATTATTTTAGGTGGGGTCCCCAGACACTGTGGTCACCATTGATGTCCTTACCATGAGTGATCCTCCTTGGTCCAGTCAACAATAAACTTAGAATCTGAGCAAACATGTTCGTAAATGTTTGTATGTTCGTACGAACATGCCGCTAATTGTTCGTGTTCGCCGATCACCAACAATTTGTTCAATGATCGGGATGGTTATAATGAGCCAGATGACAGAGTGTCAGATGACTCAGGTTGCTCAGCTCTGATAGGCTGAACAAGCTGTAAGCCATCTAATAGTTTTACAGAGTCAGTTAGACATAAAAGGAGACAAAGTGCATCATGGGAAACCCCAAACGGCCATCTTTTTGAACCACTGTCATTTTCATGCAAATGGTTAAAAAAAAAAAAAGACGTTGTGAGAACATAGCCTAAGTGTGGTATTGCAATCACTTCAATAAGACCTGAGCTATAACTATAGAGACAACCTGCCCTGCGCTGTTATTGGAAGAAAGCAGCCATGTTTTTTAGCTTTTATTTTTTTAATCCTGGAAAACCACTTCAAGTCAGATTTAAAATTGGTGACCATTGTTTTCTAACAGAAAAAATGTCCCCCCTCCTCTCTCTCATCCACTGCTTATTATCAGGAAACTCTTTTACATCAGCCGAGCCCTGTCTGTTCTAAGGAGAGGGGAGGGGGAGGAGGGAGATTAGTCGCCAGCAGAGAGCAAAGGATTACACAGCAGGAACTGTGTGAAAGCCGTATGCAGAGGTCAGAGAGGTCAGTTCTGACTTCAGAGGACATAGCCTGGTGATGTAGCTGTAAATTAACTCTTTGTTGTTCTGTTCTGGTGCCTCATCTCCCTCCACCCCTCCCCTCTCCATAGACAACCATGAAGACTGGGGGGGGGGGGGGGAGAGCTTCAAACTGCTTTTTCATGATAAAAATGCATTTTTTGCCTAATAAACCCAATTACAAAGTTTCTTAAAATCGCCCGTTCTATTGATTTCAGGGGGGAAAAAATTAAATGACAGTGACACTTTAACATATACCTATTGTGCAAAGTGTATAACATTGTAAAGGATATTACAGATTCATTTTACAATCAGTTTGTTACAAACCTGACAATCCCATATATATATATTACTGATGTGTCCACCATTACCTTTTCATAATTTTTTTCATTTAATTTGAATACAATATCATAATATCATAGGCTGGCACAACTCAGGACAGGGTGTAATGCACATCACAACCACTAGGTGGTCACATATAGACACATAAAGCACAAACATCTCCCGGCAGAGTATAGAAAAGTCATGTTTTTTTCTCAACTGCCAAAAGGAAAGGTAAAGATAGATACTTTATTTTATGTCATCTTTAATAAAGTTTATTGTAAAAAATAGATGTTTGAGGCTCACTTTTTTTTCTATTTTGTATATACCTTTATTTCCCTAATTTATCAGAGGTCTGCTCTGCCTAGGCCACGCCCCTTTGACACCACTACAAGATAAAACTATTTGTTTAGCTTATTGTAGTCACAGAAAGCTAAATGAGTACTTTGCATTTTTAGATGGCAGGTTTACTTTCAGTATATCAGCTAGGTTATTATGACCAGGTCCTCAATCAGCTTACAAGATGGTTCAGGATAGGAGAGCGAAGAGCTGGAGACACAGCCTGCATTATATGTGAGAACATGCAGGCTGCAAATTGTTTTTACACCAAAAGTATGGTTCAATAATAAAAAAAGAATGCATTCAAAAGTAGAGATGAGCGGACTTTCCAATGCCAATGTCTGTATCCCAGTTTTCCAGGCGTTCCTTAGGAGGTATCCACCCACTGCACGGAGCGAGCAGACAGCGGGAATCCGGCGCCAATCGTTCTGGTTCTCACAAACCAGAAATCCGGAAAGTCCGCTCATCTCTATTCAAAAGTGTCTCTGTGTCCTATTTAGTACAGGCCCTCTTTGTTCCTCCATGTAGTATACTGTAGGTCCCCTCTTTTCACCGGGATAGTATAGGTCTTCTTTGTGCCTTCATATAGTAGTTAGACCACTCTGTGCCCTATATAGTAGTTAGGCCACTCCGTACCCTATATAGTAGTTAGACCACTCTGTGTCCCCAAATAGTAGTTGGGTCCATCTGTGCCCACATATAATAGTTAGCTCCTCCCCTAAATAGTAGATAGATCCCCTCTGTGCACCGATAAAGTATTTACTCCTCTCTGTGCCCCCATATAATAATAAGGTCAGCTTCATGTCTGTAGAAAAAGTAATCAGGTCCCATCTGTTCCCCATATTTGCCAACAGTCCCGATTTTGCCGGGACTGTCCCAGATTTGACAGGGCACTTCCAGCAAATTAATGTTCTGGGTATGTCCTGGCAGGCCCCGCCCCCGTGATGTCACGCCCCGCCCCTGTAAGGGCCCCCAAAGCAAACCATAAGTAAAGTACAGCTGGCAGTATTGGCTGGAGTCTGTATATTCTGCCTCCAGCCACTAGATGCCGCTCTCTCCTCCCAGCTACAGGTCCTGGCAGGGACGCCACTCCTGCCTCTGGGCTAGAAGAGCCTGAAGGATAAAGATGGCCGTGTGCTGCTGGGAGCAGGTAATGATGAAGGGCTCACATAAGGGGATTATAGTGAAAGAAGGAAAGCTATATACATTGGTGTGAGAGGCCAGGAGAATAGTGATCAGAGCTGTGACTGGTATACACCATACATACAGCTCTGATTACCAGTCTCCCAGCCTCTCACACCAATGAATATACAAAAGAGGAGCCTGTGGAGCCTCATTGAAGAGTCTCAAAACACAGGACTAGCCAGATATCCCTCCAGGAAGGACCTAGCCGGAATCCTGCTCCACACTGATGAGGGGCAACACCCCGAAACAGCTGTGTGTGGATGGTTACCTGGCCTTGGTTTATCCCTTGTCATTACACTGACTTATAGGGCCACGTAATATGGTGGTTTTGGTGGTTTCCTTACAGGAGCCGCCCCTTGGCTGGGTCCTTCCCGGAGGGATATCTGGCTAGTCCTGTGTTTTGAGGCTCCATGGGCTCCTCTTTTGCATATTCATGTTTCCCAGGGGGCAATGCACCTAGGACTTCACTGCATTGAGCGCTTTCACTAGCAGCCGGCAGTGTTGTTGTTTGGCTGACAGATTTAGCAATCTGTTTCACCAATGTATATAGCTTTACCTCCTGCAGCATCATCCCCTCATGTGGGCTCCTCAGTATACCAGCAGTCTCACACCTCTTTGTATTATACTGGTGGTATACTGAGGGGCCCACATGAGGGCGATGATGCTGAAGAAGATAAAGCTCCAGTCTGCTCCAGTAACCCCCCAGTCTGCTCCAGTCACCCCCCAGTCTGCTCCAGTCACCCCCCAGTCTGCTCCAGTCGACCCCCCCCCAGTCTGCCCCAGCTATCCCCAGTCTCCCCCAGTCTGCTAGCTACCCTTAGCCACCCCTGAGTCTGCCCCAGCTACCCCCAGTCTGCCACAGCTACCCCCAGTCTGCCCAAGTTTTCCCTAGTCTGCTCCAGTTACCCCCAGTCTTCTCCAGCCACCCTCATTCTGCTCCAGTCACCCCCAGTCTGCTCCAGTCACCCTCAGTCTGCTCCAGTCACCCTCAGTCTTCTCCAGTCACCCCGAGTCTGCCCCAGTCACCCTCAGTCTGCCCCAGTCACCCTCAGTCTGCCCAAGTCACCCTCAGTCTGCTTCAGTCACTCTCAGTCTGCCCCAGTTACCCTCAGCCTGCTCTAGTTAATCTCAGTCTGCTCCAGTCACCCTCAGTCTGCCCCAGTCACCCTCAGTCTGCCCCAGTCACCCTCAGTCTGCTTCAGTCACCCTCAGTCTGCTTCAGTCACCCTCAGTCTGCCCCAGTTACCCTCAGCCTGCTCTAGTTAATCTCAGTCTGCTCCAGTCACCCCCAGTCTGCCCCAGCTACCCCCAGTCTGCCCCAGTCACCCTCAGTCTGCTTCAGTTACCCTCAGCATGCTCTAGTTACCCTCAGTCTGCTCCAGTCACCCCTGGAGAATTCTGGAAAAAAAAACACCAAAACACTGGTGACAAGCCACACCCCGTAAACCGCACCCACAATAGACCACACCCACTGAGACCACACCTACTATAAGCCAAACCCCTTGTTGCCAATGCTAAAGTGTCCCTGGAAAAAAATTTCAAATGTTGGCAACTATGATATAGTAGGGTGGCTACCGCTGTGCATCCGTATAGTAGTTAGATGTCTCTGCACCCCACACCTCTCCCATAATACCCCATGTAGATAGTGCCCCCCATAGATAAACCTTCATAGATAAGCTTTCCCTGTAGTAAGCCCTCTTTCTATTGGCAATATCCTTGTTTGGAGTCCCCCTTCCCCTGTAAGAAATCCCCCTTTAGGTATTATTGAAAAAACCAAACAATCATCTTTACCTCCCCCCAGTGCAGTCCCCCGGCATTCTGTCCACTTCCCCGATCTGCAGGCACATGAGTGACATTGCATTTTGCACCGCATCGCTAGGGGAAAGAGCAGCCTCTAGTGGCTGGAGGCCAGCAGCTGCTCAGAGATTGGGGGCTGAGGGAGCGGCTGGCAACAATGAGCGAGCCTTCCCTTTAACATCTGGCAGCCTCTGACTAATGCGGCTTCATGCCCGGATGTTCAACCTTCAATAATATCCAGAGGGTACAGGTGCTTATCCAAATAGGTGTGGCAAGGAAGCAGAATTGGGCCTTGGAATCACTTTACATCACTTTAGGTTTGTAATCCTTGTATCCTTGTAAATGGTATTATGTCCCCGTATTTTAGCTTAGCTAGAGGAACGCGGCAGGGCTGCCCCATATCTCCTTTATTATTCGCTCTAGCCATAGAACCTCTAACCCTAAGACTTTGTTAGAGTCGGACATATCATGGCATTATTAACGGCAGAAGGGAAGATAGGGTAGGCCTGTATGCTGATGACTTGATCCTCTTCATGTCTGCTCCAAAGAACACTCTCCCCGAGGCTATAACCCTTATCGAACAATTTGGATCTCATTCTGGCTTATACATTAATTGGGGGAAATCTGTGTTTATGCCCTTTAAATCTGCCCAATGGGGAGATGTAGAATGTGGCCTCAAGGTGGTGGACCATTTTAAAGATCTTGGTGTGATTATTAATAGGAACTACTGTAAAGATTATCAGACCAATATCCTCCCATTGTTGGCTTATGTAAGAGACTAGATTAGAGTATGGGCAGCCCTCCCACTTGCGGTTCCAGGCCGCATAAATTTGATCAAAATTGTCATTCTTCCAAAATGTTTGTATCTCTTAGAGCACTCTTCCTCCCCGGTGCCGCCATCCTTTTTTAAACAACTTAATGCAATGTTACCCTGCTTTGTCTGGGGAAACAATCGCTCAAAGATAAAACTGGCCTCTTTGCAGAGGTTTAAATCCTATGGTGGCATGTCTCTCCCCGATTTCCAAATTTATTATTTTGTTGGGCAACTCCGTTATTTAATGGAGTGGACCCAGGGGGGGGGGTGCTGTCCAATAAAGAACATCACTTAGCCTACTATCTTGGTCTGCTCCAATTATGGTTGCACTGCTGGCTGCACAAGTGTGGACTGCTGCCAAGTGCCGCTCACGGTACACGGATCACTTACTACTGTAGACAGACCTTTGTGATACGACCCTTCGCTCCTGCACCTTGCGGACAATTTAGATCCCGTCTTTTGGATTCAACATGGTGTGAGTTTTCTGAAGGATTTATATGCTGAAAATTGGCTTAGGACGTTCCGTGAACTGCAGAAGACCTTCCACTTACCAAGACAGGCATTCTATAAATTTCTTCAGCTAAGACACGCCATCACAGCACAATTTAATGTCCATCACACAAACTTTTCTATATACCTGCTGATTGGGTACCCCCTTAATGGTAGAGGCCAAGTGAAAACAGCTTATTCCTTTCTTGACTGAAGATGATTGGAAGGAAGCTCTGGTCTCATACACGTTGGTCTCACCCGCTATAAATAATAAATTGACTCTGCTGTTCATTTTCAATCAGTGTTACCTGACCCCAGTGAGGCTCCATAAAATGGGCATAGGTGCAAACACCCACGGTCTGACTTCATCCATATGTTGTGGGGCTGCCCTTTTATTAGTTCCTTTGGAGGAGATGTTATGGATATGCTAGATAAAATACTACAACGGCCTATTGATCGCTCACCCAAATGATGCCTTCTAGGGATCCTGGATGAGGAGCTATGGACACATCATCAAATGATATTGATTAGAGAAGGGCTATTCTTGGCTAGGAAGGCAATTGCGCCTAAGTCAATGAATCCCAGGCCTCCTGCGTTGTCGGAATGGATCGGACTAGATAAATAGTTATTTCCAGTGGCGTAGCTATAGGGGTCGCCGGGGTCGCCATGGCGACCGGGCCCCTACGCTAGGGGGGCCCGCACGGCCCCCCCTTGCCACTTGTGACAGTGTCACTTTAAGCATCCCGAGGAGCTGCGGCCGCGCAGCTTCTCGGGATGCACAGATCACTTTGATGTTCCGCCCGCACAGTGAGCACATTGAGCACACTGAGCGGGCGGAACATTACAGCGATCAGAATACAGGAGAAGGACCTGTCAGCGTCCTCCTCCTGTATTCTCTCCCATAGGCTGCTGGCACTTCATACCAGCAGCCTATGGGAGGCCGGGCCGTGATCATGTGCCCCTCCGGCAGGCGTGATGATGTGACGTCATCACGTCTGCCGGAAGTCCCGTCCCTGCGGCTCGCAAGATGGAGCCAGAAGAGGAGGAGGAAGAGCTGCTGCCTGCACAGCGCGGATTAGGTGAGTAGGATGTTTGTTTTTTTAGGGGCACCTCTGGGGGCATTATTAGTATATGGGGGCACCTCTGAGGGCATTATTATTGTATGGGGGCACCTCTGGGGACATTATTTGTTCATGGGGGCACCTCTGGGGGCATTATTAGTTCTTGAGGGCACCTCTGGGGGCATTATTATTGTATGGGGGCACCTCTGGGGGCATTATTATTGTATGGGGGCACCTCTGGGGGCATTATTAGTATATGGGGGCACCTCTGGGGGCATTATTATTGTATGGGGGCACCTCTGGGGGCATTATTAGTTCTTGAGGGCACCTCTGGGGGCATTAATATTGTATGGGGGCACCTTTGGGGGCATTATTAGTATATGGGGGCACCTCTGGGGGCAATATTAGTTCTTGGGGGCACCTCTGGGGGCATTATTATTGTATGGGGGCACCTCTGGGGGCATTATTAGTATATGGGGGCACCTCTGGGGGCATCATTATTGTATGGGGGCACCTCTGGGGGCATTATTCGTATATGGGGGCACCTCTGGGGGCATTATTATTGTATGGGGGCACCTCTGGGGGCATTATTAGTTCATGGGGGCAACTCTGGGGGCATTATTAGTATATGGGGGCACCTCTGGGGGCATTATTATTGTATGGGGGCACCTCTGGGGGCATTATTAGTATATGGGGGCACCTCTGGGGGCATTATTATTGTATGGGGGCACCTCTGGGGGCATTATTAGTTCATGGGGGCACCTCTGGGGGCATTATTAGTTCATGGGGGCACCTCTGGGGGCATTATTAGCTCATGGGGCACCTCTGGGGGCATTATTAGTTCATGGGGGCAACTCTGTGGGCAGTTATTAGTTCATGGGGGCCACCTCTGGGGGCATTATTAGCTCATGGGGGCACCTCTGGGGGCATTATTAGCTCATGGGGGCACCTCTGGGGGCATTATTAGTTGATGGGGGGCAACTCTGGGGGCATTATTAGCTCATGGGGGCACCTCTGGGGGCATTATTAGTATATGGGGCACCTCTGGGGGCATTATTAGTATATGGGGGCACCTCTGGGGGCAATATTAGTTCATGGTGGCACCTCTGGGGGCATTATTAGTTCATGGGGGCACCTCTGGGGGCACTATTAGCTCATGGGGGCACCTCTGGGGGCGTTATTAGTTCATAGGGGGCAACTCTGGGGGCATTATTAGTTCATGGGGGCACCTCTGGAGGCATTATTAGTTCATGGGGGCACCTCTGGGGGCATTATTAGTTCATGGGGGCCACCTCTGGGGGCATTATTAGCTCATGGGGACACCTCTGGGGGCATTATTAGCTCATGTGGGCACCTCTGGGGGCATTATTAGTTGATGGGGGCACCTCTGGGGGCATTATTAGTTCATGGGGGCACCTCTGGGGGCATTATTAGTCCATGGGGGCACCTCTGGGGGCATTATTAGCTCATGAGGGCACCTCTGGGGGCATTATTAGCTCATGAGGGCACCTCTGGGGCCATTATTTGGCGGCCCAAGCTGTGTCCTATGGCCGTATCTTTACCGCGTTGAGCTCCAGCTTGTGCTGAATCTACATTATCTGTACTCAGAGATATCACTGTGTTATCTGTGGTGTTACATAGGACTGCAGGGGACATCTACTACATGATCTGTACTCAGAGATATCACTGTGTTATCTGTGGTGTTACATAGGACTGCAGGTGACATCTACTACATTATCTGTACTCAGAGATATCACTGTGTTATCTGTGGTGTTACATAGGACTGCAGGTGACTACTACATTATCTGTACTCAGAGAGATATCACTGTTATCTGTGGTGTTACATAGGACTGCAGGTGACTACTACATTATCTGTACTCAGAGGGATATCACTGTTATCTGTGGTGTTACATAGGACTGCAGGTGATATCAGGTGACTTCTCCAGGTTGCAGAAGTTCAAACTTCATCGTGCCCTGCTGACAGTTTATAATGGGAGTTGTAGTTTTGCAGCATGTGGCTCTTCAGGTTGCAGCACTACAACCCCCATCGTTTCCAACTGGCAGTTCATGATGAGAGTTGTAGTTTTTCAGCTGTAGAGTCAAAGATTGGAATACAATGATTAGACAATGACACAGTACAGTCCATTAATTATAGGGGGCAGTAGTGCAGTACATGAGGTGGAGGCAGTGACAGGGCATTAGAACATGGTGGCACATTAGAGTAATTGGATATAACGTTAGATAGGACTTTGCCTGATCGGGTGGGATGGGGGGCCCCAAGCTAAAATTTTGCACCAGGGCCCATCAGCCTTTAGCTACGCCCCTGGTTATTTCTTATGAAAATATTGTGTTTAAGCACAGGGGTTGCCCCTCTAAGTTCAATAAGGTGTGGGGAATCTGGTGCTCTTCTCCTGATACAAACTATACAAAGAATCCATACACAAGTTTGCGGGATGCTCTGTTGTCTCGCCATGTTTAAAATTTGGTCTGGTATATATTTCCTGGTTTGTCTATCTACCCCAGTACTAGATGGTATAATGGGTATGTTGGGCACGCACACCTTGATGTGGACATAAACTCATTCTTTTCACAGTTTTAGCGGTCTAGATCTTGAACTTATGATGTTACAACACCCACGTTAGGGTGCTGTTCCGACTTGAATATTTTGTACGTAACTGTGTATTTATGTGAAAGTCATGACATGAACACTCGGGATTTTCTGTTATCCTTAATTTGCAAGATTCTGTACTGTATTGTTCTTAACATGTATGTACAACTTTTAATAAACCGAGTTTAAAAAAAAAGAATCTGGCAGCCGGCAGAGGGGAATTTGATAAAAGTACGAAATGTGGCTGGACCAGATGCGGTACCCCCGCTGGGCTCTGCACCTTGTCCTAGCTTCTTCAGGATAAGTGAAATGGTTGTCACTGCAATCTTGAATTTATCTTTGAAGACTATAAATATGAAATAGATAGATAGATAGATAGATAGATAGATAGATAGATAGATAGATAGATAGATAGATAGACAGACAGATAGAAAGGAGATAGATAGATAGATAGGAGATAGATAGATAGAAAGGAGATAGATAGATAGATAGATAGATAGATAGATAGATAGATAGATAGATAGATAGGAGATGGATAGGAGATAGATAGATAGATAGATAGATAGATAGATAGATAGATAGATAGATAGATAGGAGATAGATAGATAGATAGATAGATAGATAGATAGATAGGAGATAGATAGATAGATAGATAGATAGATAGGAGATAGATAGATAGATAGATAGATAGATAGATAGATAGGAGATAGATAGATAGATAGATAGATAGATAGATAGATAGGAGATAGATAGATAGATAGATAGATAGATAGATAGATAGATAGGTAGATAGGAGATAGATAGATAGATAGGAGATAGATAGGAGATAGATAGGAGATAGATAGATAGATAGGAGATAGATAGATAGATAGATAGATAGGAGATAGATAGATAGATAGATAGATAGATAGATAGATAGATAGATAGATAGGAGATAGATAGGAGATAGATAGATAGATAGATAGATAGATAGATAGATAGATAGGAGATAGATAGATAGATAGACAGATAGATAGGAGATAGATAGATAGATAGATAGATAGATAGATAGATAGGAGATAGATAGGAGATAGATAGATAGATAGATAGATAGGAGATAGATAGATAGATAGATAGATAGATAGGAGATAGATAGATAGGAGATAGATAGATAGATAGATAGGAGATAGATAGATAGATAGATAGATAGATAGATAGATAGATAGATAGATAGGAGATAGATAGATAGATAGATAGATAGATAGGAGATAGATAGATAGATAGATAGATAGATAGATAGATAGGAGATAGATTGATAGATAGATAGATAGATAGATAGATAGATAGATAGGAGATAGATAGATAGATAGATAGATAGATAGATAGATAGGAGATAGATAGATAGATAGATAGATAGATAGATAGATAGGAGATAGATAGATAGATAGATAGATAGGAGATAGATAGATAGATAGATAGATAGATAGATAGATAGATAGATAGGAGATAGATAGATAGATAGGAGATAGATAGATAGATAGATAATAGATAGATAGGAGATAGATAGATAGATAGATAGATAGATAGATAGATAGATAGATAGGAGATAGATAGGAGATAGAGAGATAGATAGGAGATAGATAGATAGGAGATAGATAGATAGGAGATAGATAGATAGATAGATAGATAGATAGATAGATAGAGAAATAGATAGATAGGAGATAGATAGATAGATAGGAGATAGATAGATAGATAGATAGATAGATAGATAGGAGATAGATAGATAGATAGATAGATAGATAGATAGGAGATAGATAGATAGATAGATAGATAGATAGATAGATAGATAGGTAGATAGATAGGAGATAGATAGATAGGAGATAGATAGATAGATAGATAGATAGATAGGAGATAGATAGATAGATAGATAGATAGGAGATAGATAGATAGATAGATAGATAGGAGATAGATAGATAGATAGATAGATAATACATTTTTCTTTTTCTAATCAAAAAACTCTCAGTCCTATATTCCTTAGAATACATTTACGTAGAAATTCATCCCGTATCCCATATATTAAGGGACTCAGAAACCTCGGTAAGCAGGTCAGTACAAGGAAATGAAACAGCTGAAGGAAAATCATGAACTTCCCCTCTTGTTTCTTTACCAATGGTTCATATAAGGAAGATAAACAGAGAAGGAGCTGAAATGTGTGGATTATGACGGTTCTGGCAGCCTTGGAGGCAGAAGACTTGCCGGAGCCGATCTTCCAGGCCACCACCATGATACTGACATACGTATATAGAATTATTAACCCTACCAGAACTGTGCTAAGGATAAGAGTTATCTTCCTAACCAAATTTTGCTCTTGTGATACATCAAATATGTGCCTAGAACATATTTTATCTTGGGAAAAGAAATCTTTCTGTACCAATGTCATAAGTGATATGAAGTCCATAGCATTGGGGATCAGTCCAACCACCCATATGCCAAGGACGGCAGCGTTAGATCGTGGTCTTGTACAAAGCTCAATATGCCTTAATGGGAAGCAAACAGATATATAACGTTCCAGGGCCATGGCAGCCAAGATGTATGGGGTCACCCTAAATGATGATGATCCAAGGGTGACCAAGATGTAGCAGATGGGTATAAGGATGGTTACGGCAAACAAGGAGGTCATAAGTAAGGAGAAGCCGACTACGAGATACAATGTATCACTGATAAGCATGTGGGCAAATAGAACATAGCGGGCACTGTCCCGAATGTTGGGTGTGGTGACATAGACCTTCAAGATGATGGCCATAATGTAGAGGAAGGCACCAAAGCAGATGATGGCTGGTGGTAGAAGAGATAACGTAACAGTCAATGTCCAGTTACTACGGAGCTCAGTAGAATTAGCCATTGATTCGTAAGGATATTTAAAGCTTCTATCGAACCCTTTGGCGATGGTTGGGTGTTACCTTCATCCAGTTGATCCAGTAGGATGTAAAAACTACAGACATAGATTGTTCACATCATAAGACGTCCCCAAGATCAGATGTATAAAAGCCCCAGGTCTTTTCCGGGCCATCTGCACAGACCTTATAGCATCATACCCGAAAATAGCCAACAACTTAAGAGAAGACTGGACTAGTATGAAGATCTCCGCTGCTTCGGGTCATCACATGTCGATGGTCCACAAATAAATAAATTTCAAGTGAATGTAACATTTATGTACCTCCTTGTTCTTCCCTTAGGTATTCCTCTGTTTTTCTTGGCAGACGTTCATCCCGTGTAGAGTTAAGTTTGTTCATGTGTGCGTCTGTCTCCCCAATGGCAGAGCTGGTGCCAGTAACTAGACCCATATGGAGATTTCACACTTGATGGATCCAGATGATTTATGTTTTTGAAAACACATGGAGAATAGGCCTGAATATACAAGCAGCCGGTATTAATAGTCTTATAGTGGCACCCCGGCTATACCAAATACCTATTCACGTCAATAAGCTGCCATTCAGAAGCAGTAAGGAGTAGTAACATAAAAATAAGTGGTGACATTAAGGCCTCATAATACAGAACTATTAGATGTAATGACTCATAGGTAACATCTATACAGGTAAAAGCTATACAAGAATTAAAAAAAAATATTGCTTAGTCTACCCTTCATTTGTCTACCCTTCATTTGTCTCCTGTACAACATTAAAATAAGTACAAAATGAGTCAATAGTCATGCTAAACCTAAGATTGTTGCAGCCAGACAAAGGACTGTGCAGCTTATAGTCCCTCCTGTGAGAACTGCCTCCAAAGCTGTGCCCCACCAGCAACTATGGGGGCCTCACAGTCTCAGTAGCACTGCTCTATAGCAACACAACCCCCGCCATATACAATGTAACCCTGTCCCTACTGCATTTACTGGCAACGCTACGGTACCATGTGCCTCCATTTGAGTCTATGTGAGAGCAGGGGCCATGAGTGGAGTCTATGTGAGAGCAGGGACCATGAGTGGAGTCTATGTGAGAGCAGGGACCATGAGTGGAGTCTATGTGAGAGCAGGGGCCATGAGTGGAGTCTATGAGCGAGAGGGGGGACCATGAGTGGAGTCTATGGGGGAGAGCAGGAGCCATGAGTGGAGTTTATGTGAAAGCAGGGGCCATGAGTGGAGTCTATGTGAGAGAGCGGGGACCATTAATGGAGTCTATGAGGGAGAGGGGGGACCATAAATGGAGTCTATGAGGGAGAGGGGGGACCATAAATGGAGTCTATGAGGGAGAGGGGGGACCATAAATGGAGTCTATGAGGGAGAGGGGGGACCATAAATGGAGTCTATGAGGGAGAGCAGGGGCCATGAGTGGAGTCTATGTGAGAGCAGGGGCCATGAGTGGAGTCTATGAGGGAGAGGGGGGACCATGAATGGAGTCTATGGGGGAGAGCAGGGGCCATGAATGGAGTCTATGTGAGAGAAGAGGCCATGAGTGGAGTCTATGTGTTAGAAAAGGCCATGAGTGGAGTCTATGTGTTAGAAAAGGCCATGAGTGGAGTCTATGTGAGAGCAGGGGCCATGAGTGGAGTCTATGTGAGAGCAGGGGCCATGAGTGGAGTCTATGTGAGAGCAGGGGCCATGAGTGGAGTCTATGTGAGAGAAGAGGCCATGAGTGGAGTCTATGTGAGAGCAGGGGCCATGAGTGGTGTCTATGTGAGAGAAGAGGCCATGAGTGGAGTCTATGTGAGAGCAGGGGCCATGAGTGGAGTCTATGTGAGAGCAGGGGCCATGAGTGGAGTCTATGTGAGAGCAGGGGCCATGAGTGGAGTCTATGTGAGAGCAGGGGCCATGAGTGGAGTCTATGTGAGAGCAGGGGCCATGAGTGGAGTCTATGTGAGAGCAGGGGCCATGAGTGGAGTCTATGTGAGAGAAGAGGCCATGAGTGGTGTCTATGTGAGAGAAGAGGCCATGAGTGGAGTCTATGTGAGAGCAGGGGCCATGAGTGGAGTCTATGTGAGAGCAGGGGCCATGAGTGGTGTCTATGTGAGAGCAGGGGCCATGAGTGGAGTCTATGTGAGAGCAGGGGCCATGAGTGGAGTTTATGTGAGAGCAGGGGCCATGAGTGGAGTCTATGTGAGAGCAGGGGCCATGAGTGGAGTCTATGTGAGAGCAGGGGCCATGAGTGGTGTCTATGAGGGAGAGCGGGGACCATGAGTGGTTTGAGGACCATGGAGGTGAGTATGGTGTCCACCTTTGAGACCTTTGAGTAAAGTGCTTTCTTTTTTCTTACAAGGCTCTTTCTGGCATTGACCACATATTTCTTATTACTCATGATGATTTTTCTGCATACTAGATCAGCCTGCTCAGGCGACAATAGAGCATTTATAGTTAAAGTGGTCAGCGCAGCACCCGAAAAGAGCCCTTGCCTGGTTTTGTTGAATGCTTACTCCCCCTTTTAATTGTTGGGGTGATGATGGGGTTGCCCACCCCTAAGGCCAGCCCTGGCTTTGAGGACCCAGAGACACACAGAGCACGCTCCATACTAAGTGATTGGGGCACCATGTGCATGTGAACACTATTCCCCAATAGTTGGCCCCATTTCCATATCCTTCTTTCTCCATTTCCCCCTCACCCCATTCCATCCCTTACCTAGCACTGGTGCTCTGCAGCTCCCATCCACCTCTATCTAGTCCCCCGATCTCTCTTGTCCCATCTCGGCCAGTGAATGGCTGAGCCAGAAAGAAGAAGGAAGAAGATCAGGGGATCGGAGAGAAGCAAACGGGGGCTGCGGGGACTGGGGCTAGGTTAGTATGATATATATATATATATATATATATATATATATATATATATATAATTTTTTTTTTTTTTTATAAAACACAGGAATCTCTTTAATGTGCTTGGTTAGTTGTATAGAACAGTGAAGGGAACTTTAGCATTGCATTATGGGAAATGTAGTTTTGCAACAGCTGGAGAGCCAAGGTTCCCTACCCCGTACTGCATTGTACATGTATTCTATTATTTTTATTGTTTTTTTGTTTCTTCCATGTAAAAGTCACGTTTACAAAAAACTAAGTTTGCTCGAATTCTGCAGCTGAGACATAACTGGAAAAACAAATCCAAAGTGAATCCCAATGTTATAACGTGACCCCAGCGATTACACCTGATCTCTATGTAAACTCACTGTACTGACTCTCCCGCCGGTCTCCACTATAGACTCTGGAGGGACATTCTCACTCATCCGTATGGAAAATTCCGGGAACGAACAAGATGCTGAGAGTAATGAGAGAGCAGAGAAAATTAACCATATAAGAGCCGGAGGACCATGCTCGGAATGTACAATACAGGAACATGGCTAACTATGGCATAAAATATATATAAAACTCCATCACACCAATGCTTGAAGGTACAGCGCTGAGATGTGCTGCTGCTTCTCACATGTATGTATAGGCACATGTGACATTGGACTTAGAGTCCATAGATGAAGGGGTTTGACCAGGATTCCTCAGCTGATTCAAATTCATACATGAACTGGGACTCCTATCAAAAGACAGGAGTCCCTGCTTCTGTATACTGGTACAATTGTAACCATTACCATTCACTGAGCCAAGTACAGAGGACTAGGCCCAGCACATGTACTGAGAGTAAGAAGCAATACATACAACGCTTACCTCCAGGCAGCCTGACACATTCACTGATTTACATTGTATACATAGCTGCCGTGGGTCATGCTGGGAAACCGAGGCTGCAGATATGAGCAACTCTAGGTCAGTGACTGCTTTGGGAGAATCAGAGGCTTCTCAGTCACCGCACATTGTTCTCCAGTAAAAGAAATTACTATGCATGATGCATGATGTTAATCGTGGTCTTTTAACATGTTAAAATGCAACGATTGGAGCAGCAACTGTCTGCTGCTTGTCGCTCTGTGTAATAGACTTCAATGGGCAGCCTGGACAATCTGGTAGCATCCGGGCAGCCTCTCCGGCTGCTCCCCCCCTGCAGCTCCCCACACGCTGTCTGCGCCTGTAATATTGTGTGGTGGGTGCAATGGTCGCACCTTTCAGTACCCAACCGCCGGGATGATGTTATGTCGGTGGTTGGCCTATAGCTCAGCCAGTTAGGATGTAGTCGAGATGCCAGTGCTAACTCGGCACACAGGTGTGATGGTATACCTGCTTTTAGTTTGTGTGGCTGGCTACATTGCTCCCAAATGGTCGGTGACCTGCCGGGCTGTGATGGGTCCCTTGGGTGCTTATCACGGTGGTCCAGAGTGGGAAGATGACCCATCTGGACTGTCGGTGCCCCCACTCACAGAAAGGAGAAAATGACCCAAGAACGGTGTGTCCTGTGTGTAAGGTACTGGTGCAATTATCACTGAGTCCCAGTAGAATAAATAAGGTGATCTTTACTGAAAAGTCTCTTACAATACAGCAGGGGTACTCAACAACTTTTAGTGAAGATCCACTTACCGGGGTCTATTGTCAGGTGAACGTCTGAGCTGAACATCATTAGTAAACGTGTTGCGCTCCCCCAGTAGTATATAGTCCCCCTGTGCTCCCCCAGTAGTATATAACACCCCTTCTGTGTGCTTCCTCTCCCCATATGACGACTTCCTACAGGGTGGATAAAAGTCCCTGTGAGCAGTGGAGAAAAAAGTGGGTAAAGAATAGAGGATAGGTAGAAAAAGAACAGCATCCCTCATTGGTACAAAGAATCGCATAACAAGACAATAACCCTATAGTGACTACAGCTGTGCAACACATACAAGAATTAACATAGTGACATCTAGTGGCAAAACTCATTCATAACTTCATTACCACTTTACTTTAGAGCACAAGGCTTTTGCAACAGACTAGAAACGTACGTGGTGGGACACCACAATTGTACAGTGTAATACAGACTTTAGTCTATAAATTCCGGTGGGTACAGTCAGGAGATCAATTTAGTTTTGTACTTGATAGTGTACGCCACAAGCTGTTTCTTATGCAAGTTTCTGTCAGCAGGATTATGGCCTTCACAGGGGCAACTACCACTAAAGGAGACAAAGAGGGAGAATACTATCTATGCCTACATCATCTATAGCATGGGTCTCCAAACTGCGGCCCTCCAGCTGTTGCGAAACCACAACTCCCATCATGCCTGGACAGCTAAAGCTTTGGATTTGGCTATACAGGCATAGTTTTGCAATAGCTGGAGTGCCGCAGTTTGGAGACCCATGATCTATAGGGAGAAACAGGGAGATAGTACTATCTGTTTTATGTTATCTACAGGGAGAAACAGAGAGGGAGTATTATCTGTGCCTATATCATTTACAGAGAGAAACAAAGAGGGAGAATACTATCTGTGCCTACATCATCCACAGAGAGAAACAGGGAGGGAAAATACTATCTGTACCTACATCATCTACAGGGAGAAACAGAGAAGGAGTACTATCTGTGCCTACATCATCTACAGAGAGAAACAGGGAGGGAAAGTACTATCTGTGCCTACATCATCTACAGAGAGAAACAGGGAGGGAAAGTACTATCTGTGCCTACATCATTTACAGAGAGAAACAAAGAGGGAGAATACTATCTGTGCCTACATCATCTACAGGGAAAAAAACGGAAGGGAGTACTATCTGTGCCTACATCATCTACAGGGAGAAACAGAGAAGGAATACTATCTGTGCCTACATCCAGGGCCGATTCTGGGGTTTCTGCCGCCTGAGGCAAACCTCAGGCGGCCGCCCCGAGTGATGGCCGGCATCCGCACGACCCGATCACCCCAGCGTGTCCCCCAACGACGTCACGGGACATCACGGGTGACGTCACAGGACCTGACGGGATGTGGAGAGCGCGGGCGACGGGACAGGTGAGCGGCCGCTGTCATTTTTGTTAAGTGATACTTAACAAAAATGACAGCAGGGGGGACATAATGCCGCCCCCCTGCCGGACCGCAAAATCTGCCGCCTGAGGCGGAAGGCTCATTCCGCCTCATGGCAGAAGCGGGCCTGCCTACATCATCTACAGAGAGAAACAGGGAGGGAAAGTACTATCTGTGCCTACATCATCTACAGAGAGAAACAGGGAGGGAAAGTACTATCTGTGCCTACATCATCTACAGAGAGAAACAGGGAGGGAAAGTACTATCTGTGCCTACATCATTTACAAGAAATTTGCAAGTGCATAGAAGTGACCACAGGGTCCAATGTCCATTTCTGATCTACTTAAGAGTTTAGAACACTTGTCTTGCCCTATATTATGTTCTCAGGCCATGAAAGGCGATGAGGAATCTTCCATGAAGAGGAGATACATGGTTTTGTATAGAGATAATATGATGTAAATGATGACTGGGCAGGCAGCCAGGTATACACACGGGGGATGTGATTATCTCGGAGCAGTCAGGTATAGCACAATGTTTCTGATAACACTTGGGGAAAAATGGCGCACGGGGAGTCATTAGGAATAAGTTTATGAAATTATTATAGTTATTATGATAAGATAAGATGTCCAGTAAAGGGTTAATGCGGATTATACATCAGGGAGTGTGAATCCATTATATACCCCAGACCTGATCTATAGCGAGTCACTGGCCCTCAGCTGGAGAGCGGGCACTGCACTGGACCGGCACTCGTGTAAGTATATGATCCACCCACCCATATAATACTACACTCACAGAACTAGAAGTTGCTCTTCTTGTCATCAATTATTATTTTTTTTTTTCAGTTTTGTTGTGAGATGATTTTCAGGAAAACAATGTGAGCGGCCTGGCAGTCCTGATGGTTACAGCCAGTAGGGCGTAGTCTGGGTCTATCCCCCCACCCCCCCTAGTTTATAGGATTATACAGGATTTCTGTATTACTTACTGATAAAATGTGGTCTGGCCCTTCACTAAGTCACAGTACTGGCAAAACACAATGCAACTAGAGAACTGTACCATTAATATCTCATTGAGCACATTGAGTTAACATCCACGGTGCAGGGAGAAAAGTAAGTGACCCCTCATATTTATTAGGCTCCATCAGCTGCAGTCACCTCCACCAAACATTGCCTGTAGCTGCAAATAACATCACACAAATTTTGGTCCTTTCCTCCCTTGTACTTTTTCTCTCTGCTCTGTGGATGTTTGCTCAATGTGTTTAATGAACCATACACAACCGTGTTTTATTAGTTTAGTTACTAGGTCTATAATGGTGACTCACTGGTTACCTTCACACCATGTAGTATTGTTGCTTTACCATATCTAGACGTCCATAGTTTACACGATTACACTATAGAATCTGGTACAGGACCCTGTTCTCTTCATAGGAACCATTCCCGGACCTGTGCAGCTTTAGTCCATGTTCACATGGCATAAGATAACGGCCGTTCCATGACCCGGCCCGGTCACAGAACGACGGGTGTCAGAGAAGATCATCCCTGCTGGTACTGCAGTCCCGACCAGATGATCTTCACTAATGCGCCCGCATCCGAATTTCCCGCTGCTCACAATGGAGTGTGCGGATGGAGCCGCACACTCCATTGTGTGCCCTGACAGGTTTTCTACGGCCGCTATTCATTGAATAGGGGCCGCAGAAAACTGACATGTCAGTTTTTTGCGGCGCCGCTATGGATCCCGTCCGGAGTGTATACCACGTATATACACTCCAGCAGGGATTCCATAGAAGGCAGCACTACCTTAGCTCTGTAGTAATCACGGTCGATGTTGCAAATCAGCAACAATGGCCGTGATTATTATGTTACTTACGTAGTGTGAACATAGCCTCACAGTCACAATTATAATGTACAATGACAATGTAATTAATATGATAGCACTCACACTCAGATCGGCTTAAAAATTAGCAAATTGTCTATTTGCGAATATTTTATTCACATCAAGCCCACCTGAGCCTCCTGGGGGGCGAAGAGGCGGCGTTACGGGGGGTGCGGCAGCATTTTTCCGCTGGAAAAATGATAGTGAAACCTACGCCAGCTATGAGCAAAATTTTCTGTAACACAACATCTTACACGGCTGAGGAGGGACTGTGGTCCTTGTACGGCCTCGGCCCTAGGCCATAGCTCCTACACAGGCTAGGGGGATCTATATCTAATTGCAGATCAGTTCTCTGTTGGCAGATACTGACTGACAGCTAAGCAAGCAGGAGGCCGGGCAGCATTGATTATTCATGAAGAAGAGGGAGGAGGAGGAGTGGTGAGGTGTGCTAGAGTGCGGCACAAACGCTGAGCCACAACTCCTTATTGACTCTTCATTACTGTAGGAGACCCAGGATTGTGCATAACCTAATTCAGTAGGGTTCTGACTAGGGATGGTCCGAACCTGCTGAGGTTCGGGTTCGTACGAACCCAAACTCTCGGCAATGATTCCCGCTGTCTGGCCGCTCCGTGGAGAGGGTGGATACAGCGGGAGGACCGCCTAGAAAACTGGGATACAGACATAACCATAGGCTGTATCCCAGTTTTCCAGGCGGTCCTTCCGCTGTATCCACCCGCTGCATGGAGCGGCCAGACAGCGGGAATCTGATGCCGAGCGTTCGGGTTCATACGAACCCGAACCTCGGCAGGTTCGGACCATCTTTAGTTCTGACCATTGGGACCCCCAACAATTTCAAGGGCAGGAAAACAGTTGTCCTGGATATGAATGTAGCACACTATGTCTGGAGCTCCTTTCACTCACTATAGGGCCTACAAAACTCTTTAGGGGTCAGATTCCCCACCAATCCTTTTCTTGTTCCCTATATTGACTAGGAAGTAACTCGTACGGATGGAGATGCCCCTTTAACTTAGAAAAATATTGTTGTAGTGTCAAAATAAATGTTTTTCTAGCACTAAACTTCCTGTTGGATATAACTTAAGAGTTCATTTACTCAGCTACATCTACTGCTTAGACTGTGAAGCAGCAGAGCAAATACATAAGGATAATATGCTGTACTGTGAATGGAACTATACGTGGTTATAAAGGTTCTAGAATGGGAAAGGTCCCTGCTGAGCCACCAATTCCTTCTCTAGCTGAAAGTCCCACCTAAAGAGCAGGGGTCTAGTCAGTAGTAAGGATTCAGTTGTTGAGAATGGAACACGGCATAATAGTAAGAGTAAAGAGTAGAATAGTGAAAGAGTAATTTTACATAGCCATGGGTCTTATGAAGTGTTGAGCAGACTTGCCAAACTGTTTGGGTTTGGCAATGTTCTCCAAAACTGAACACTCTGCATTTGGCTTCCGGAAGTTGGAGAAGTTGGATGACGCCCTAGGGAGTCCTTGAAAAGTTGGATAGAGCCATAGGGTTTTCTGGGAACCCTAGAGTGTCATCCAACTTCTCCAGCCTCTGTGAGTCAAATACCGTTTGGGTTTGAGAATGTTGCTGAACGCAAACAGTTCAGCAAGTCTGCTCAACACTAGTCTTAAGTCCAGTGATTAGTTGTTAAAAAACTGTTTAACATTTCAAAAGTAGATTCTCGGCACTCACCATATCATGCTTCAAAATATTTTATCGTAGAAAAGTCATCAGAATACATGTGATGGGACTTTTCGGCATCAAGCCTTCCTTAACTGTCTGCAGACAGTTGAGGAAGGCTTGATGCCGAAACGTCCCATGACGTGGTGAGTGCAGTGATTAGTTGTTAACACGCTAAATGGCCTGTTTGGGACCTTTGTTGCAGAGTCCATTTGATTCACATTATGCAATGTAAACCTAGCCTGCCTCATTGCCTACTATGCTTTGCACAAATTGCCTGCACATGATAGCAGACCTACTATAGTCCATATTGAGGACAAAGGTGACCCCTCACGCCTGCGTCAAAACTGTGTTAAGGTTGCATAACTACAGTGGAACTACATAGCCTAGCCTGTCCAAAGGTGCTTGTTTCCACTGTGACCAGCGCAAGTTTTTCAGCCAAACTCTGTCTTGTCGAATGTGGCATTGGCATTCTGCATGGCTAGATCTGTAGATGTGGATCTGTAGATGTTGACTGAGGTGCGAAGGCTTCATGATCTTTCCTATCTTCCTCTGATAGAAATATCCTCCCTGTACCAGTTATGGTGAACTCTTCATCAACCCTTCAAGTCAACACCACCCAAGTTCCTATCACCCTCAGCAAGACAAGTGAGGCCATACGATGGTCGTTCGTCTTCTTGACCATAGTTGGGTTTTGCTTCTTCATCTACTTTGTCGCCCTGGTGTTCAATGTCTTCTTCATCACCTCTCAGCTCCGGGACATTGCCCGCTATCTGCTCTTCATCTGCATGCTTACTGTCACAGCCGCGGCGGCGTCCCGCGTTCCGGGCCGCCGCCGCGACCGCTTCCTGCCCCATGCAGCAGCCGTTGTCCATAGTCGGGGACCCGGCGCTGCTATCACCTCGGCCCCGGGGGGCGCCTCACCTCTCCACGCTCCTGTCTCCCGCTGTGCCAGCCGGCGCGCGCGTCCCCGCCTCCTCGGGCGCGCGCGCGCCGGCTGTCTCAGATTTAAAGGGGCAGTGCGCTCCTAATTGGTAGTTGCACCTAATCACTCCCCTATAAATCCCAGCTTGCCTTGTTCCCTGTGTTGGAGCCTCTACATGCTTCCCATAGCGTTTGGCCCAGCTCCCTGTTGTTCCTGATTCCTGTCCGCTACCCAGTCCCTACTCCTAGTCCCTGGTTCCTGCTTCCCGTCTCTCTGCTGTTCCTGTGTTCAGCCTGTCACCTGCGGTACGCTTACACGCCATTGTCAGTACCTGCTCCTGTCACGCCTCGCCTGCCGTCACCAGCAACCAAGCCAGGGGTAGCGACCTGGGGGTCGCCTGCCGCAGCAAGTCCATCCCGCCTTGCGGCGGGCTCTGGTGAAAACCAGCGGCCCCTTAGACTCCGCTCCCTGGTGAGGTTTGTGCCATCGCTGGTGCCGGTCCAGTGGATCCACTACTCCGGGCGTTACACTTATGAACGATACCATCTATCTCTTCCTGTCCTTCTACTTCTTGCTGGCAGCAATGTATTTGGTTTATGTCCCCGTACCCTTCTGTTTTATCCTTTATGCCATTTCATCAAGTGTATTTAGGGCAACTCCACACAACCTGGCCGCCATGGCTCTGGAACGTTATGTGGCCATTTGTTACCCTCTACGTCACGCTGAACTTTGTACCACAAAGAGAGCAAATATAACTTATGCCTCAATATGGGTCCTACTCATAGTCCTACATGGTGGTGAACTGATCATTATGTTTACAAACCTCAGTTACAAACCTATACCGCTATGCCATCTGCAAGAATGACACCCTACTGGTAAATCCCATTCAAAACATCATAAGGACCCTCAGCTTCATCCTGTGTTTCGGTTTGGTGGGAATCATCATCATATTTACCTATGTCCGGATTATGATGGTTGCTCGCAAAGTACTTTCTCAATCTTCTTCTGCTTCCAAAGCCGGGAAGACCGTCATACTTCACGCATTTCAGCTACTTTTATGCATGGCTTCCTTACTGTCGACTCTCACTGAAACGTTTTTACCCAAAAAGATTGAATACATGCCAATAACTAACTTTTTTTTCTTCACTTGTGTCCCGAGGTTCCTCAGCCCCGTCATCTATGGGATCCGGGATAAAGAACTAAGAAAACACATGAAAATGTCTTTAGGGAAATACTTTAAATAGAGAGTTTATCTATGTTACCTCCATTGGAAGTGTCATTACATTCAGTCTGCCCCCAGTATGTGTTTCTCCATGGTCAAAAATAATCCCAATAAAATCTAAGTCTTTGAGTTTTTCCTTAAAAAATTTCAAAAATTCTATATAGCCACTTTCTATGGAAGGTTGGGTGACTACCAGTATTAACAGAATGTTATCCTGTAGCTCTAGGTCTATGTGCAGTGTACTGCCAGAAGGATTCAAGTGTTTCTTAAAGGTTCAATGCAATACAAACCAATATGATAATAGGGGGCCGCATAGGTGTTAGGGTGGTATTACACGGGCCGAGCAGGGCCCGATAATACCTGTAAACGAGCAGCGATCTGCTAGATCGTTGCTCGTTTACTGGACCTATTACACGGCCCGATAATCGTTTGACAAGAGCTGCAAGGACATCGTTACCGATGTCCTTGCAGCCCTTGCTAAACTGGCATACATTACCCATCCACGTTCCAGGGCTGCTCCTGCGTCCGCTTCTCCCGGGGGTCCCGCGCGCTCTCTAGTGTCACAGCAGCCTGTCAGCTGGTAGGCCGCTCAGCCAATCATAGGCCGGGACCGCCGCGGCCTGTGATTGGCTGAGCGGCCTATCAGCTGACAGGCCGCTGTGACGCTAGAGCGCGCGGGACGCAAGGAGAAGCGGACGGCAGGAGCAGCCCTGGAACGTGGATGGGTAATGTATATCGTTAGTCGCCGGCCACGCACCGCTATTACACGCAGCGGTGCGCGGTCGGCGCCCGACGAAAATAGGTTCTAAATTATATCAACGATCAGCCGATGATCGTTGTCATCGGCTGATCGTTGCATTTATTACACGGAGCGATAATCGGCCGAATCGAGCCAATTCGGCCGATTATCGTTCCGTGTAATACCACCCTTAGTCCCTTGATATTGTCACCCTTGATTACAGTGTCTCATAGAGATGAACAAACTTCAAGGTTAAGTCCAGGTTCAGCTGTATCCATGTTTTCCTAGCTGCTCTAGGATGGTTACCAACTTTTCCAGATGTGGGGAGTTTATTGCTGAGCGACTGGGTTCAAAGACGTTGCCGAACCCAATTCGACTTAAACTTGAATTTCCCTGGTGTAGGTGATCCAGAACATCCGGAAATGAAAGACCAGAGGGCAAAGCAGTTCAAGGGGTAACTTTACTGGTTACACTGGTTTTGGCAACTCTCTTGCTCTACACTCAATGCTCCATATTCCATGGTGTATTCCCACTCCCAGTTAAAGGAGAAATCTGGCTGCGGCTAAAGTCTACCAGCTGGCAGGGGCAGGGACAAACATAATAACCAGTCCTTACTTACCTCTCCCCGTGCCTGCGATTCACCACCTGACTGACTCCGGGACCCCAGCCAGAAGACATCTTCCCCAAGTTGTGATGCCGTCAGGACTCTAGGGGGGTGGGTTCTGATCGGTTGACCACTGAGCGAATCTGGTCTGGAGTCTCATAATTAAGAGTCTGATCTGGAGTCTGATAATATAGGAGTCTGGTCAGGGATCTCATAATAAAGGAGTCTGGTCTGAGGTCTAGTCTGATAAAGGAATCTGGTCTGGGGTCTCATAATAAAGGAATCTGGTCTAAAGCCTAGTCTGATAATATAGGAATCTGGTCAGGGATCTCATAATAAAGGAATCTGGTCTGAGGTCTAGTCTGATAATAAAGGAATCTGGTCTGAGATCTCATAATATAGGAATCTGGTCTGGCATCTGATAATAAAGGAGTCTGGTCTGGGGTCTGATAATAAAGTAGTCAGATCTGGGGTCTGATAACATTACAGTCTGATCTGGGGTCTTTAAATAAAGGAGTCTGGTCTGGGGTCTGATAATAAAGCAGTATGGTCTGGGGTCTGATAATAAAGCAGTATGGTCTGGGGTCTGATAATAAAGGAGTCTGGTCTGGGGTCTGATAATAAAGCAGTATGGTCTGGGGTCTGATAATAAAGGAGTCTGGTATGGGGTCTGATAATAAAGGAGTCTGGTCTGGGGTCTGATAATATAGGAGTCTGGTCTGGGGTCTGATAATAAAAAGTCTGGTATGGAGTCTGACAATAAAGGAATCTGGTCTGGGATCCTATAATAAAAGAGTCTGGTCTGGGGTCTGATAATAAAAAAAGTCTGGTCTAGGGTCTCATAATAAAATAATCTGGTCTGGGGTATCATAATAAAGAGTCTGATCTGGGGTCTCATAATACAGGAATCTGGTATGGGGTCTGATAATAAAGGAGTCTGGTCTGGGGTCTGATAACATTACAGTCTGCTCTGGAGTCTTAAAATAAAGGAGTCTGGTCTGGGGTCTGATAATAAAGCAGTATGGTCTGGGGTCTGATAATAAAACAGTATGGTCTGGGGTCTGATAATAAAGCAGTATGGTCTGGGATCTGATAATAAAGCAGTATGGTCTGGGGTCTGATCATAAAGGAGTCTGGTCTGGGATCTGATAATATAGGAGTCTGGTCTGGGGTCTTATAATAAAGGAGTCTGGTCTGGGGTCTAATAATAAAGGATTCTGGTCTGGGGTCTGATAATAAAGGAGTCTGGTCTGGGGTCTGATAATAAAGGAGTCTGGTCTGGGGTCTGATAATATAGGAGTCTGGTCTGGGGTCTGATAATATAACAGTCTTGTCTGAGATCTGATAATAAAGGAGTCTGGTCTGGGGTCTGATAATAAAGGAGTCTGGTCTGGGGTCTGATAATAAAGGAGTCTGGTCTGGGGTCTGATACTATAGGAGTCTTGTCTGGGGTCTTATAATCAGGGCCGCCGATAGGGCAGTACAAGTGGTACTGCCGTATGGGGCCCGGACCCTAAGAGACACGGGGGGGGGGCCCGGCGGGCCCGCCGGCCGCCGCCCCCCGACCGCTACGCTAGGGGGGTCCGCACGGCCCCCCTTGCCAACTGTTTTTGAGCATCCCGAAAAGCTGCGGCCACGCAGCTTCTCGGGATGCACTGATCGCTTTAATGTTCCGCCCGCACAGCGGGCGGAACATCAAAGCGATCAGAATACAGGAGAAGGACCTGTCAGCGTCCTCCTCCTGTATTCTCTCCCATAGGCTGCCGGCACTTCATACCAGCAGCCTATGGGAGGCCGGGCCGTGGTCATGTGCCCCTCCGGCAGGCGTGATGATGTGACGTCATCACGTCTGCCGGAAGTCCCGTCCCTGCGGCTCGCAAGATGGAGCCCGAAGAGGAGGAAGAGCTGCTGCCTGCACAGCGCGGATTAGGTGAGTAGGATGTTTTTTTTTTTTAGGGGCACCTCTGGGGGCATTATTAGTGTATGGGGGCACCTCTGGGGGCATTATTAGTGTATGGGGGCACCTCTGGGGGCGTTATTAGTGTATGGGGGCACCTCTGGGGGCATTATTAGTTCATGGGGGCACCTCTGGGGGCATTATTAGTTCATGGGGGCACCTTTGGGGGCATTATTAGTATATGGGGGCACCTTTGGGGGCATTATTAGTATATGGGGGCACCTCTGGGGGCATTATTAGTATATGGGGGCACCTCTGGGGGCATTATTAGTATATGGGGCACCTCTGGGGGCATTATTAGTATATGGGGCCACCTCTGGGGGCATTATTAGTATATGGGGGCACCTCTGGGGGCATTATTAGCTCATGGGGGAACCTCTGGGGGCATTATTAGTATATGGGGGCACCTCTGGGGGCATTATTAACTCATGGGGGCCACCTCTAGGGGCATTATTAGTGCATGGGGGTACCTCTGGGGGCATTATTAGTTCATGGGGGCCACCTCTAGGGGCATTATTAGCTCATGGGGGCACAGCTGGGAATCCTACATACAGGGGGCACAGCAGGGGATCCTACATACAGGGGGCACAGCAGGGGATCCTACATACAGGGGGCACAGCAGGGGATCCTACATACAGGGGACATCCCACACAGCGCAGTTACTATGGGAGCCTACAGGGGGGAGAAAGGAAAGGAAGCTGCTAGAAATGTGCGGAGCCTAAATTGTTTGTCTCGCAGGTTCTGAAAAGATGAAACATATCTGGAAGGAATCATCATGGAGGTCTGGGCCGGATGGAGAGGAAAAGGGAAAGTGACGCCTCAGATCAAAGAAGACGTCACCTGTGAGTCCCTGTATGACACTTTTCTTATTTTGTAGAACATCATTTAGTAGGGGCGCCCCGAGGTGACAGCTACTACATTATCTGTACTCAGAGATATCACTGTGTTATCTGTTGTGTTACATAGGACTGCAGGTGACTACTACATTATCTGTACTCAGAGATATCACTGTGTTATCTGTGGTGTTACATAGGACTGTAGGTAACTACTACATTATCTGTACTCAGAGATATCGCTGTGTTATCTGTGGTGTTACATAGGACTGCAGGTGACAGCTACTACATTATCTGTACTCAGAGATATCACTGTGTTATCTGTTGTGTTACATAGGACTGCAGGTGACTACTACATTATCTGTACTCAGAGATATCACTGTGTTATCTGTGGTGTTACATAGGACTGTAGGTAACTACTACATTATCTGTACTCAGAGATATCGCTGTGTTATCTGTGGTGTTACATAGGACTGCAGGTGACAGCTACTACATTATCTGTACTCAGAGATATCACTGTGTTATCTGTTGTGTTACATAGGACTGCAGGTGACTACTACATTATCTGTACTCAGAGATATCACTGTGTTATCTGTAGTGTTACATAGGACTGCAGGTGACAGCTACTACATTATCTGTACTCAGAGATATCACTGTGTTATCTGTTGTGTTACATAGGACTGCAGGTGACTACTACATTATCTGTACTCAGAGGGATATCACTGTGTTATCTGTGCTGTTACATAGGACTGCAGGTGACTACTACATGATCTGTACTCAGAGATATCACTGTGTTATCTGTAGTGTTACATAGGACTGCAGGTGACAGCTACTACATTATCTGTACTCAAGAGATATCACTGTGTTATCTGTGGTGTTACATAGGACTGCAGGTGACTACTACATTATCTGTACTCAGAGATATCACTGTGTTATCTGTGGTGTTACATAGGACTGCAGGTGACATCTACATTATCTGTACTCAGAGGGATATCACTGTGTTATCTGTGCTGTTACATAGGACTGCAGGTGACATCTACTACATGATCTATACTCAGAGGTATCACTGTGTTATCTGTGCTGTTACATAGGACTGCAGGTGAAATCTACTACATTATCTGTACTCAGAGATACCACTGTGTTATGTGGTGTTACATAGGACTGCAGGTGATATCAGGTGATTTCTCCAGGTTGCAGAAGTTCAAACTTCATCGTGCCCTGGTGTGCTGGTGTCTGTATGTGTGTATACATGTGTGCTGGTGTCTGTATGTCTGTATACATGTGTGCTGGTGTCTGTATACATGTGTGCTGGTGTCTGTGTGTGAGATCAATTCTAGAGAACTGGCACATATACCCCATTTTCCCCAGTGGCTTAAAATGTAACCTCTGTTATACAGTTATAAAATTGTAGAAATTAAATGTGAACAAGGTGCAATTCAAATAGACACTTGCTTGTATAGCTGTCTCTTGTGCTCTGTATGCAGTGCATTATATTCACCCTTGCAACGTACAATTTATAGCGTGTCTACAAGCCCAGCGGGGCTCATTATGATGGAGACTAAAACTTATACAAGAGTGGGGTAGGGGTTCCCCTGTATTCAGAATGCTGTTGAGTGCTAGGCAATGCCCCATCTGGGATTATTGAATTTCGAGGGTCTATGCAGAGCAGGATAAAGACACCTCTGCTGCACAAACAGGATCTCCTAGAAAGCGTTCTCACCGCCATGTATTCGCTATCACTGGCTTGGGTGAGCTAAACTAGTCTGCCTGGGGGGGGGGGGGTGATTTGTATATGCTCACTAACATGGAACAGCCTCATTATATTAGCCTTATCAACATATTCTATGTTAGTGAGCATACCGGGGGGGGGGGGGGGGGGGGATATTGGTGAACATATACAAATCAAACAGCCCCCCAGACCCTCGAAATTCAATAACCCCAAACGGGGCATTGCCTAGTACTCAACAGCATTCTGAATACAGGGGAACCCCTACCCCACTCTTGTATAAGTTTTAGTCTCCATCATAATGAGCCCCGCTGGGCTTGTAGACACGCTATAAATTGTATGTTGCAAGGGTGAGTATAATGCACTGCATACAGAGCACAAGAGGCAGCTATACAAGTAAGTGTCTATTTGAATTGCACCTTGTTCACATTTAGTTTCTACAATTTTATAACTGTATAACAGAGGTTACATTTTAAGCCACTGGGGAAAATGGGGAATATGAGCCAGTTCTCTAGAATTGATCTGAACCAAATTATACCTCCCAGCAAGGCGTGGGGCGAACACATTTTTTTTTTTAATTAATGTGGGGGGCCCCGACACTTTGGTTGTATGGGGCCCCGAAATTCCTGATGGCGGCCCTGCTTATAATAAAGGAGTCTGGTCTGAGGTCTAGTCTGATAATAAAGGAGTCTGGCCTGGGATCTGATAACAAAGGATATTACAGGCTAATAAATCAGACCTGAGGGGTAACATGACAGGGCATGGTGGGCACACACCAGTGCCAGATGTACACAGGAATATATACTGCCATATCTGCTATACCTGACAAGATTTCCACTTTTTGCAGAAACATAGAAGCATGAAACTCACAGGAGAACAGGTCTGTGTCCACATAGAGGAGACAGGGCCCCCAGAGGATTGTTCTATAGAGAGCTGGAGCCAATATATACAAGTGTCTGTCAGCAGCCCCGGAATAAGGGATGTTCTCTCCTCATGTATCCAGACTACACTGCTGTAAGTACAGGATATGTATAGCCACAGCATAGATAGAGATAGATAGATAGATAGATAGATAGATAGATAGATAGATAGATAGATAGATAGATAGATAGATAGATAGGAGATAGATAGGAGATAGATAGATAGATAGATAGATAGATAGATAGATAGGAGATAGATAGATAGATAGGAGATAGATAGATAGATAGATAGATAGATAGATAGATAGGAGATAGATAGATAGATAGATAGATAGATAGATAGATAGATAGATAGGAGATAGATAGATAGATAGATAGATAGATAGATAGATAGATAGGAGATAGATAGATAGATAGATAGATAAATAGATAGATAGATAGATAGATAGATAGATAGATAGGAGATAGATGATAGATAGATAGATAGATAGATAGATAGGAGATAGATAGATAGATAGATAGATAGATAGGAGATAGATAGATAGAGATAGATAGATAGATAGGTAGATAGATAGATAGATAGATAGATAGATAGATAGATAGATAGTATATAGATAGATAGATAGATAGATAGATAGATAGATAGATAGATAGATAGATAGCAAATAGATAATCCACGGCACTCACGGGGTTAAACGGTGAAAAAAGTAAGTTATTTATTGCAGCATTCCAAAATAAGACACATGTGTCTTATTTTGGAATGCTGCAATAAATCACTTACTTTTTTCACCGTTTAACCCCGTGAGTGCCGTGGATTATCTATTTGCTATTTGGGAACGATCTGTGGTCAGGATCCAGGACCGCTGGCACCCGAATATTTTTGAGCAGTGCTGCTTAGTTTTTCTGTTACATAGATAGATAGATAGATAGATAGATAGATAGATAGATAGGAGATAGATAGATAGATAGATAGATAGATAGATAGATAGATAGATAGGAGATAGATAGATAGATAGATAGATAGATAGATAGATAGATAGGAGATAGATAGATAGATAGATAGATAGATAGATAGATAGATAGGAGATAGATAGATAGATAGAAGATAGATAGATAGATAGATAGATAGATAGATAGATAGATAGATAGTAGATAGATAGATAGGAGATATATAGATAGGAGATAGATAGATAGATAGATAGATAGATAGATAGATAGATAGATAGATAGATAGGAGATAGATAGATAGATAGATAGGAGATAGATAGGAGATAGATGATAGATAGATAGGAGATAGATAGATAGGAGATAGATAGATAGATAGATAGATAGGAGATAGATAGATAGATAGGAGATAGATAGATAGGAGATAGATAGAAGATAGATAGATAGATGATAGATAGATAGATAGATAGATAGATAGATAGATAGATAGATAGATAGATAGATAGATAGGAGATAGATAGATAGGAGATAGATAGATAGGAGATAGATAGATAGATAGATAGATAGATAGATAGATAGATAGATACATAGATAGATAGGAGATAGATAGATAGATACATAGATAGATAGGAGATAGATAGATAGATAGATAGATAGATAGATAGATAGATAGATAGATAGATAGGAGATAGATAGATAGATAGATAGATAGATAGATAGATAGATAGAAAGAAAGAAAGAAAGAAAGATAGATAGCAGCAAGATAGTCCACGGCACTCACAAGGTTAAGGTGAAAAAAGTTCAGTGATTTATTTGTTCATCGTAACACAGCACTCCAAACAACACAATGTTGTGTTGTTTGGAGTGCTGTGTTACGATGAACAAATAAATCACTGAACTTTTTTCAACCTTAACATTGTGAGTGCCGTGGACTATCTTGCTGCTATCTGAACACGATCCCGGGTCAGGATTCAGGACCGCTGGCACCCGACTTCTACTTAAGCAGTGCTGCTTGCTTTTTCTTTTTTGTGTTTGTAGATAGATAGATAGATAGATAGAGCAAAAAACTCCGCAGCACACTTGTAGTGTAGAAAAACGTGCAATACATAGATTTATTCCATAAAGCGATATACAGCAACAACACAAGTGGTACACAACGTTTCGGCGTCTCCTATGCCATTTTCAAGTGCCACTTGAAAATGGCGTAGGAGACGCCAAAACGTCGTGTACCACTTGTATTGTTGCTGTATATCGCTTTATGGAATAAATCCACGAATTGCACATTTAAGATAGATAGATAGATAGATAGATAGATAGATAGATAGATAGATAGACCATGCAAAATATTTTACCAATGATACTGCCACATAATGCCTAAATCATACCGCAGTGCCATGACTGCTTTGACTACAGACAAACATCTTAGGCTTCTTATTTATTAAGCAAACTCCTCACCTTTAACACCTATATGACCCTCAATAGTAATAATGCCCCTTCTCTTGGTGTCCCCCACACAACAAAGTGGAAAGGGTTGTAGGCCCCATTAGATCGGTAGGTACTACCAGCAGGCAACCTGGTTCCCTGGAAGGTAATTTCCCCCATCAGGTATGTTCCAGCAATAAATAGGTATGTTCCCCCAGTAGTTAGTTAGGTGCCCCCAGTAAGCAGGCAGTTAGTTAGCCGCCCAGTATGTGTGCCCAGTGCATAGTTTCCTTCCTTAGGTTGACAGATAGGTAGTGTCCCCCAATAGGTAGTTCTCCATTGGGTAGAAAAAGGGTAGTATATCACGTTAGTTGACACATACTCCAGTAGGTAGTTTTCCCATTAGGTAGACAGTTCCCATCCATACTGTATCTAGTCATGGTGTGGTGGCATTTTCCAGCATAGAGGTGTTACATAGTTATGGTATAGTAGTGTTATCCAATACGGAGGTGTCATCTAGTCATGGTATGGTGGTGTTATCCAGTATGTCGGTGTTACCTAGTTATGGTCTGGTGGGGTGGTGTTATCCAGTATAGAGGTGTTATCTAGTCATGGTATGGTGGTAATATCCAGTATGGAGATGTTACTTAGTTATGGTATGGTGGTAATATCCAGTATGGAGATGTTACTTAGTTATGGTATGGTGGTAATATCCAGTATGGAGATGTTACTTAGTTATAGTATGGTGGTGTTATCCAGTATGGAGGTGTTATCTAGTTATAGATCAGCGAGCAAGAGTGCGCATGCGCTTAAAACGCATCTGATCTCTGTGGGGTCCCTGCACTATGGTGTATCACTTGTTATTATCTGCAACTGCAAAATAAAGGCAACGTTCTTTGCTATGTGCTGGATCACTGTTTTTTCTTTGGTTATTTAGTTATAGTATGGTGGTGTTATCCAGTATGGAGGTGTTACCTAGTTATAGTATGGTGGTGTTATCCAGTATGGAGGTGTTACCTAGTTATAGTATGGTGGTGTTATCCAGTATGGAGGTGTTATCTAGTTATAGTATGGTGGTGTTATCCAGTATGGAGGTGTTACCTAGTTATAGTATGGTGGTGTTATCCAGTATGGAGATGTTACCTAGTTATAGTATGGTGGTGTTATCCAGTATGGAGATGTTACCTAGTTATAGTATGGTGGTGTTATCCAGTATGGAGATGTTACCTAGTTATAGTATGGTGGTGTTATCCAGTATAGAGGTGTTATCTAGTTATAGTATAGTGGTGTTATCCAGTATAGAGGTGTTATCTAGTTATAGTATAGTGGTGTTATCCAGTATGGAGGTGTTATCTAGTTATAGTATGGTGGTGTTATCCAGTATGAAGGTGTTATCTAGTCATGGTGTGGTAATGTTATCCAGTATGGATGAGTTGTGGTATGATGGTAATAGCCAGTAAGGTGGTGTTATCCAGTATGGAGATGTTACCTAGTTATAGTATGGTGGTGTTATCCAGTATGGAGATGTTACCTAGTTATAGTATGGTAGTGTTATCCAGTATAGAGGTGTTATCTAGTTATAGTATAGTGGTGTTATCCAGTATAGAGGTGTTATCTAGTTATAGTATAATGGTGTTATCCAGTATGGAGATGTTACCTAGTTATAGTATGGTAGTGTTATCCAGTATGGAGATGTTACCTAGTCATGGTATGGTAGTGTTATCCAGTATAGAGATGTTACCTAGTTATAGTATGGTAGTGTTATCCAGTATAGAGGTGTTATCTAGTTATAGTATAGTGGTGTTATCCAGTATAGAGGTGTTATCTAGTTATAGTATAGTGGTCTTATACAGTATAGAGGTGTTATCTAGTTATAGTATGGTGTTATTATTCGGTCCACACTGCAGACACCTAGCTATGTGATAGCGAGGAACGCAAACTGTAATTGTCACTATTAGCCGATCAAATGTCAGAAAATATTGGGGCTGGGGTGGGAACTGTCTAAAAGAGGTCTTAGCTATTTTGTGGGGTGTCACTTTAATTGACATCCAGAACAAACTAGTTATTTTAGCCTCCCCCGACTGGTATTTTCAAAAAGGTGTCAGCCATATATTTTTTGTCTTCGTCTTCGTTGTCCCTGTTTTGCCTGCTACACGTTAACCACTTCTTATCATGTTTGTTTCATGTTTATCAGTCACATATAGACCACCCTCTCCATCCTTTCGATGATGAACTCTTCCATCCTCCCATCCAATGGTTCCCAGATAACCAACAGCAAAACCATAGAACATATAAAGCTGGCACTGGCGTTGTTGATAGTCGCCTGCTTTGGCTTCTTCCTCTACTTCATGGTCGTGATGCTCAGTGTGTTCTTCTCTACTCCTCATATCCGGGAGAATGCACGCTATGTCCTCTTCACACACATGCTCATCAATGATACCTCCTATTTGGTCCTGGGAATCACTCTGATGATCATGAGCATTTATCGTGTCCCCATTCCTGGTCCAATCTGCTATGTTCTAGTTACCATGGGCTCGGCAACCTTTAGGACGACTGCCTACAACTTGTCAGCTATGGCCATAGAACGCTATGTGGCTATTTGTCACCCTCTACACCATGGGCGTCTCTGCACAGTACAACGAGCTCATTGGGCCATTGCCTTCATGTGGTTGTTGACTTTCATTCCAAGTGTGGTTGACCTGAGCCTCATCCTTTCCTCAACCACTAGGCTTTCTTCCCTGAATGTTCCATGTTCCCAAGAAGCCATGGTAGTCAACCCCATACAGAACATTATAAAGTCCATCAGCCGTATCATAAGCTTAACGTCTGTGGGACTTATCATCCTTTATACATACATCAAGATCGTTCTAGTTGCTCGAAAAGTAAGTTCTCGATCATCTTCAGCCTCCCAAGCTGGGAGGACAGTGATCCTTCACGCCTTCCAGCTCCTTCTATGTATGGCTGATTTACTGACCACTCTTCCAATAACCTATCAAAACCAATTCTTACCGCTGGTTAATTTCCTTCTCTACAGCTGTGTGCCGAGATTCCTCAGTCCCCTCATCTATGGACTCCGAGATGAGATGCTGAGGTCTTATATAAAGCAGACGGTCAAGAGACACTTGATCTAGAATGTTCTGTACCAGAGATGTGCCAAGGACGGACTGAATCCCAGTAATGTCTATGCCAAATGTGATGTGAACTTCATAGTGTCATATTTATCGGTCGACTTCAGCAGAAGGTTCCAGATTGAGAATAACTTGGTAGAAGAAGGTTGATTATAGAGCATTTAAGGAGAGAACTGTGCAAATCATGTGTGTAGCAATGACCTTCGCTGTCATAGAAATGACAGAGGTAGAGTTAGATAGATAGATAGATAGATAGATAGATAGATAGATAGATGGATGGATAGATAGTTAGATAGATAGTTAGATAGATAGATAGATAGATAGATAGATAGATAGGAGATAGATAGAGCCCAGGAAGAGCCGACTGTGTGAGCAGTGCCACCAAAATGCCATGTAGAATGAGGCCCACTTGATACACTGCTTTAAATACTCAGTAGTTATCAGGATAAGAACAGAATTATTCCCTAGTGTGGATAGGATTCCCATTTTAGTCTCTAGGTAGAAAGTCCCCCACATGGGTCCTGGCCTCAAGGCCAGGCCATGGAAGATACTGCAGTAGGAACACCTTCTTCTCTCCCTCTCTCTGACTCAATAATGATAACAATAATTTGGAAAAACCAACCTCAACTAGCTCTACCACAGAATAAATACTCCTCAGGGAGCTGGCTGATTGGGCAGGAACACTTTAGAAGTCAATAACCGCTAGCCTGTAATAGGCCAAAAAAAGGGACGGAACAAGTGGGAGGCACCCAGCTCAAGAACTGGCTCTCGGTGAGTAGAAGAGCCAGTTAACCCCGTTTGTTAACTCTCCATCATCTGTGCCAAGTACTACATAGAATACAGTGACATCTAGTGGTGGGAGTGCAAACTACCGCTTTCATCCCAGAACATATAAATACATCAGTACCAACCTACACATGCCAGAAACAGTAGTTGCACACCAGCTCTGGGACACTGCACTGTGGCTGTAAAAGGGTCACCCACTCACGAACTGTAGGAGCCTTCTAGAAGAAAGAGCTCAAAGGGGTTGTCCAGCGGAAAAAAAATTCTTTCAAATCAACTGGTGTCAAAAAGTTATATAGATTTGTAATTTACTTCTATTTAAAAATCTCAAGTCTTCCCATACTTATAAGCTGCTGTATGTCCTGCAGGAAGTGTTGTTTTATTTACATTCAGAAACAGTGCTCTATGCTTCCACCTCTGTCTATGTCAGGAACTGTGCAGAGCAGGAGAGGTTTTCTATGGGGATTTGCTCCCACAAATCTATATAACTTTCTGACACAGGTTGATTTGAAAGAATTTTTTTTTTCCGCTGGAGTACCTCTTTAAAGCTAACAGAGCATCTCAGGAGGAAGCGAGATACATGGCACGCCTGCTTTTATAGTGTAAGGCCGGTTGTACCCTTGTATCCCTGTGGTCGGTGTCCTGTCGGGTTGCTGCAGGGTCCCTTGGGAAAGTGTAGTCACAGGTGGCCAGGGCGGTGTAGTAACCCTCCAGAATAGTAGGATCTGCCACCGACAGAAAGGGGAGATGTCCCAAGTTTGCGGTACAAATTCTGTGTAGGTGGTAGCCAGTAATCACAGACTCCATAGGTAACGTTGACTTGTTTTACTATTGGCAAATGTGCAACAGGTAATACAGATGAGCTCGGATATACACTTGACAAAGTTCCAATAAATACTGAAACAGAAAACCACCAGATCTGTATGCTAAGTGCTGAGTAGGATGTAGTAGAGTTGATAAAGTTGTACTGAGGTAGCGTAGTAGAGCGAAGGGTGCCGTGAGAGTCTCAACCCAAGTATTAATGTGCTCTGCCGGGAGGTTGGAGTGTATAGAAGAATACTTGTTGAAGAAGAAAACAACCTGTGCCTGTGTATTGACTTTTTCTCTAGTCTTCACAACACCTTATGCCCACTATCGTTGGCTTAACAGTACTAATAGGTGACACAGGCCCCAGACCCTGTTACCTGGGATGAGCAGAGTGCTGAGGGTTTCCTGGCTGACACTCACACTGCGAGATGGAGTTGATAGACTTTCCAATAACTTTGCTCAACCCAGATCAGTTCTTATCTCTTTGGCTTTGTAATGGATACTGTCCTGCACTGTTGTAACTCCTAGACCTCGGTGGGTTGAGATGATCTGTTGGCTAGTCCTCTCCTGAAGGGTTTAGACTACTGCTCTTTAGAGGGACCAGGGCCCAGGTAGAACCACTGTGGAGAGCTATCTAGTTTGCGTCCTCACTCCACAGAAGCTCAGCTAAGACTGCTCCTTCACCCAAGGGACTAACTTCCTATCCAGCGTGTGAGGTGCGCTGTGGTTGGGTGAAAAGAGTGCAACAGAACAGCCGAAAACAAAGAGTTTATAGGACAGAAGAAAGTAAAGATCCAACTGTTTCACAGAATCTGGTACACACAAACACAATAACCCTTTGACACACTTCTGCTGTTCAGCTTCCACCCTTCAACATATAGTACAGCGACATCTAGTGGTCATCTTTAAATACTACTCTGGCTGCAATAAGACCACAAAAAAAGTACAGACTTTTGCGAAGGGTGTGAACAGCAGTAACACCCCTAGTGGGACACAACACCACACCCTCCTGTTTCTGGTTGCACATTACCATCAAGGGTACCCCAACCAAACCATTGATATCGATGACTACAGCCCCCATCGTCAGTCTAACCATACTGAGGAGCACGGAGCAGGGCCATGTTACCCACCATTTATCCTGTGGGTGTGTGTAAGCCCCTACAGAGAGCTTGGATCTAGGTGAATTTAGAGATTACTGTAGCCTTCTCTCCTGCACTACTTATGGGTCAAAGGGGTAAATGTCCTGCCTCCAACCTATACTAGATAGATAGTGGGATGGATAGATAGATAGATAGATAGATAGATAGATAGATAGATAGATAGATAGATAGATAGATAGGAGATAGATAGATAGATAGATAGATGATAGATAGATAGATAGATAGATATGAGATAGATAGATAGGAGATAGATAGATAGATAGATAGATAGATAGATAGGAGATAGATAGATAGATAGATAGATAGATAGGAGTTAGATTGATAGATAGATAGATAGATAGATAGATAGATAGATAGATAGATAGGAGATAGATAGATAGGAGATAGATAGTGGGATGGATAGATAGATAGATAGATAGATAGATAGATAGATAGATAGTGGGATGGATAGATAGATAGATAGATAGATAGATAGATAGATAGATAGATAGATAGACCCTGATAGGTCATGGACTCCTATACACCGACCTGAATGTATCTCCCCCCATTATGATACGTCATGACCCCTGTACAACGACCCAGAGTGAATCCCATTTCCTCAACGCTCTATTTTCCACATACTTTGTCAATGCTAATGTGTGACTTGGACCTGCCAATATTTTTTTGATTTGTTTTTATTTGATTTTATAGGTAATATTACAGTATGGCCACTAGGTGTCTCCCTTGCTCTGAACTATAACAGCTGTCATATGAATTCTCCCAGCATCTCCTGTGATCACCTATTGGGGGTCGTTTCCACCTCCAGGTCAAAGGGTCAGACCCTCCAGACTATTTAGCTTCCTGCCCCAAGGAGATGCCCCACCCCCACCCCCCAGCACCCATGTGAGGAGACTGGGGTCGCACACAGTAAAATTACCGCCATCTGGCCACAAATGTGCAACTATATTGACAATAAAGACAAAGGAATCTTCTGATCCTTTGTATGGAACCTTCTCACGTAGATGTCCTCATTGTGTCCTTGACTGCTGGAGCGTGTAATACCTTATACTCCCTGAAGGGGCGCTGCAGGAAATATGAGCAGATACCCAGTGGTTACCCAGGTTGTGGTTCCTCAGGTGTCAGCAGAAGAATGTTAGTGCTGCAATTCTCAACTGCGGGGTGCAGATCCTTCACCATAGGCTGCCAGGTTGTAGGCCCTGCTGGAATCCTAGAAGGTCCTTCTTATATTTCTGACTATATTCTATAGTAAAGAGAGGAGACGTCATTGCAATGCCTGGATGAAACACAGGTACAGTGTGTAATACTTTTCAGGATATAATAACATGATCACACGTCGGGGTGATCCCTACCCATCCCCAGTAGTAGTGACCTGGTGGGACACAACACAATGGTCCTGATGATGAGTCTACATAGCTGAAGACGAGAGACAGCTGGTAGACAGGTGATACTACATAGTAATGGAGTCCGACCATACACAGGAGCACTCCAAGGAACTAACAGGGAGTATTACAGATATAAACCCAACCACTCCATTCCAGAAGGTCCAGGAATAGGAACATTGGGGGAGATTTATCAAACATGGTGTAAAGTGACACTGGCTCAGTTGCAGTGTTCCAGTGTTCTCCGCAGCCTATGCAGCATCACTCCTGCACTAACTGTCTAAGCCTGCTATATACCCGGTTGCAACCGGAGGAACTCGTTACTACAAGTTACTTCAACTTTAATAAAACCGCTGTTACTGAACCCTGGCATTGGTGTCTACTAACTGGTGCCCTGACTAGGTGCAGCGAAGAATCGCATGCCCATCATCACCCGCAGATTCCACAGACCGGCCCTACAGCTGTGCCGCCCTCAGGCCTATACCGTGACAAGTATAACCCCTGCAGCTGCCCCGGTCATTGCCCGCTCATAACATCAGCACTGCGGAAGTAGCCCCCAGGGGCCAGGGCATCGCACAGTCACCCCTAGCAACCAATCAGATTCCACCTTTCATTCCTCACAGGCTCTTTGGAAAATGAAAGGTGGAATCTGATTGGTTGCTAGGGGCGACTGAGCAAGGTTCACTTTACACCATGTTTGATAAATCTCCCCCATTGTATGCATAAATGGTCAAACCTGGAGATCCAGGGAGAGCCGGCCGTCTGTGCGGGAGAGCTCACCCAGCAGACCTCTATGGGGAGAAGGTTTCCTTGTGTAAAGGATACGACCATAAGTGACAGACTAAACATACAAGGAGCGATGGGTCACCCTACAGAGAGGCCATCCGGGCCACCATAGATGTGGAAACCATATACCCCACCAGGAGGGATGACTGACGGGTCATTTCCACCTCCAGGTCACAGGGTCAGATCCTCCAGCATCAGAGTATTAACCCCCTCCCCCCCTCCCACCACATATGTGCCGCTATAGGGAAAATAGAGAGAGAGAACAATGCAGGAGAGCTGCAGAAATGTGAGACATGTTATGTACAGTACTCCATCAGCCGGTCAGTAAAGGATTATAAAAGGTCTGTTACGGGTGGTAGCCCAGGGCCCTGAGATCCTGGGGGGCCCATGGCCTCCCAAAAAGACTTATACTTTCCATGGTGTGTTGTCTCCTGGCTACAGTTCTGCCATGATTTGCCATAGATAGATAGGAGATAGATAGATAGGAGGTTTGGGGAAATAAACACGTTGTGTTGAATTCTATCCCATGAGTGCGGCGGTATTCTTCTGATTTATATTACCTATACCGGGTGGTCGCTGGTATATACCGCCTGGCACCACATTCATCGCTACACGAGTGCTGCATTCATTCTGAATTTCTTAGATAGATAGATAGATAGATAGATAGATAGATAGATAGATAGGAGATAGATAGATAGATAGATAGATAGATAGATAGGAGATAGATAGATAGATAGATAGATAGATAGATAGATAGATAGGAGATAGATAGATAGATAGATAGATAGATAGATAGATAGGAGATAGATAGATAGATAGATAGATAGATAGATAGATAGATAGATAGGAGATAGATAGATAGAAGATAGATAGATAGATAGATAGATAGATAGATAGATAGATAGATAGATAGATAGATAGATAGATAGGAGATAGATAGGAGATAGATAGATAGATAGATAGATAGGAGATAGATAGGAGATAGATAGATAGGAGATAGATAGATAGATAGATAGATAGATAGGAGATAGATAGATAGAAGATAGATAGATAGATAGATAGATAGATAGATAGATAGATAGATAGATAAAAAAAATCATATGAGAGAGACTTTATAAACATAAAAAAAAATATTGAGAGAAAAACAGAGAAAAATAAGAGGAGAGACTTACAGAGTATATACAGAGTATAGGAGTATATGTGAGTGAGGCGGGAGGGGTGATGTGTAATATGAGGTCTCTCTCTCTCCCTCTCCCTCTCCGCCTCCACTAAGTTTGGAGATTATTACAGTTGGAGGCTGCAACCCCGGGTCACTTTGCACCGATCACCCTGTACTGATCCCTCTCTGCACTGATCTCTCTCTGCTCCCTGTGATCCCTCTTTGCACTGATCTCTCTGCTCCCTGTGATCTCTCTCTGCACTGATCTCTCTGCTTCCTGTGATCCCTCTCTGCACTGATCTCTCTGCTCCCTGTGATCCCTCTCTGCACTGATCTCTCTGCTCCCTGTGATCCCTCTCTGCACTGATCTCTCTGCTCCCTGTGATCCCTCTCTGCACTGATCTCTCTCTGCCCCCTGTGATCCCTCTCTGCCCCCTGTGATCTCTCTCTGCCCCCTGTGATCCCTCTCTGCCCCCTGTCATCCCTCTCTGCCCCCTGTTATCCCTCTCTGCCCCCTGTGATCGCTCTCTGCCCCCTGTGATCCCTTTTTGCCCCCTGTGATCCCTCTCTGCCCCCTGTGATCCCTCTCTGCTCCCTGTGATCCCTCTCTGCACTGATCCCTCTCTGCCCCCTGTGATCCCTCTCTGCCCCCTGTGATCCCTCTCTGCACTTATCGTTCTCTGCCCCCTGTGATCCCTCTGCCCCCTGTGATCTCTCTCTGCCCCCTGTGATCCCTCTCTGCACTGATCCCTCTCTGCCCCCTATGATCTCTCTCTGCCCCCTGGGATCCCTCTCTGCCCCGTGATCCCTCTCTGCCCCCTGTGATCCCTCTCTGCTCCCTGTGATCCCTCTCTGCCCCCTGTGATCCCTCTCTGCCCCCTGGGATCCCTCTCTGCCCCGTGATCCCTCTCTGCCCCCTGTGATCCCTCTCTGCATCCTGTGATCCCTCTCTGCCCCCTGTGATCCCTCTCTGCCCCCTGTGATCCCTCTCTGCTCCATGTGATCCCTCTCTGCCCCCTGTGATCCCTCTCTGCACTGATCTCTCTGCCCCCTGTGATCCCTCTCTGCCCCCTGTGATCTCTCTCTGCCCCCTGTGATCCCTCTCTGCTCCCTGTGATCCCTCTCTGCACTGATCTCTCTGCCCCCTGTGATCCCTCTCTGCTCCCTGTGATCCCTCTCTGCTCCCTGTGATCCCTCTCTGCCCCCTGTGATCATTCTCTGCCCCCTGTGATCGCTCTCTGCCCCCTGTGATCCCTCTCTGCTCCCTGTGATCTCTCTCTACACTGATCCCTCTCTTCCCCCTGTGATCCCTCTCTTCCCTCTGTGATCCCTCTCTACACTGATCCCTCTCTTCCCCCTGTGATCCCTCTCTGCCCCCTGTGATCCCTCTCTGCCCCCTGTGATCCCTCTCTGCCCCCTGTGATCCCTCTCTGCCCCCTGTGATCCCTCTCTGCACTGATCCCTCTCTGCCCCCTGTGATCCCTCTCTGCCCCCTGTGATCCCTCTCTGCACTGATCCCTCTCTGCCCCCTGTGATCCCTCTCTGCCCCTGTGATCCTTCTCTGCCCCCTGTGATCCCTCTCTGCCCCCTGTGATCCCTCTCTGCACTGATCCCTCTCTGCCCCCTGTGATCCCTCTCTGCACTGATCCCTCTCTGCCCCCTGTGATCCCTCTCCCCGGTGGGATGGGTGCTGGGGTCTGGGTGGGGTTCCTCCTCTCCCTGACCACTATGGCGGTGTCCTCTGGGGACATGTACAGCTCTATGCAGACAGTGCAGGAGGCTCTGGACACGGAGAAGGTGTTACTGCAGCACCTGGGCTCTTACCTGGAGGAGGAGACCATTCGGCTCAGTGAGCTCCGCAGGTAGGAGAACTACAAGTCACAGCAGATTCTCAGAAATTCTAACTTTTTGTGCTTTCTGTTTGGGGAAATGTCAATATTTAAATTTACTAAAATTTTAATAAATATTTAAAGTGACAATGGACAGATAACCCCAGACATTGTGTGATGGAATACACCCCTGTGATTTGGTCCCAGAGCTTGCAATCGGGTATTAGTATCCCTACAGCTGGGGGCGCTATTCCAATATCACTGTATGGCTGTATCCGGCACTACCTGGGCACTGTATGGCTGTATCTGGCACTATGTGGGCACTGTATGGCTGTATCCGGCACTACCTGGGCACTGTATGGCTGTATCTGGCACTACCTGGGCACTGTATGGCTGTATATGGCACTATGTGGGCACTGTATGGCTGTATATGGCACTATATGGGCACTGTATGGCTGTATCTGGCACTATTTGGGCACTGTATGGCTGTATCTGGCACTACCTGGGCACTGTATGGCTGTATCTGGCACTACCTGGGCACTGTATGGCTGTATCTGGCACTGTATGGGCACTGTTTGGCTGTATATGGCACTATATGGGCACTGTATGGCTGTATCTGGCACTATGTGGGCACTGTATGACTGTATCCGGCACTATGTGGGCACTGTATGGCTGTATATGGCACTATATGGGCACTGTATGGCTGTATCTGGCACTATTTGGGCACTGTATGGCTGTATCTGGCACTATTTGGGCACTGTATGGCTGTATCTGGCACTGTATGGGCACTGTTTGGCTGTATATGGCACTATATGGGCACTGTATGGCTGTATCTGGCACTATGTGGGCACTGTATGACTGTATCCGGCACTATGTGGGCACTGTATGGCTGTATATGGCACTATATGGGCACTGTATGGCTGTATCTGGCACTATTTGGGCACTGTATGGCTGTATCTGGCACTATTTGGGCACTGTATGGCTGTATCCGGCACTACCTGGGCACTGTATAGCTGTATCTGGCACTACCTGGGCACTGTATGGCTGTATCTGGCACTGTATGGGCACTGTTTGGCTGTATATGGCACTATATGGGCACTGTATGGCTGTATCTGGCACTATGTGGGCACTGTATGACTGTATCCCGCACTATGTGGGCACTGTATGGCTGTATATGGCACTATGTGGGCACTGTATGGCTGTATATGGCACTATGTGGGCACTGTATGACTGTATCCGGCACTATGTGGGCACTGTATGGCTGTATATGGCACTATATGGGCACTGTATGGCTGTATATGGCACTATGTGGGCACTGTATGGCTGTATATGACACTATTTGGGCACTGTATGGATGTATATGGCACTATGTGGGCACTGTATGGCTGTACCTGGCACTATTTGGGCACTGTATAGCTGTATCTGGCACTATGTGGGCACTGTATGGCTGTATCTGGCACTATGTGGGCACTGTATGGCTGTATCTGGCACTATGTGGGCACTGTATGGCTGTATCTGGCACTATTTGGGCAGGATATGGCTGTGTATAGCACTATATGGGCACTGTATGGCTGTATCTGGCACTATGCGAGTCCTGCGTGGGTGTATCTGGAACTATGTGGGCACTATATGGCTGTATATGCCACTATATAGGCACTGTATGGCTGTATCTGGCACTATGTGGGCACTGTATGGCTGTATCTGGCACTATTTGGGCACTGTATGGCTGTATATGGCACTATGTGGGCACTGTATGGCTGTGCATAGCACTATATGGGAACTGTATGGCTGTGTATAGCACTATATGGGCACTGTAGGGCTGTATATGGCACTATGTGGGCATTGTATGGCTGTGTATAGCACTATGTGGGCACTGTATGGCTGTATATGGCACTATGTGGGCCCTATATGGCTGTGTATAGCACTATATGGGCACTGTAGGGCTGTATATGGCACTATGTGGCAATTGTATGGCTGTATCTGGCACTATGTGGGCACTGTATGGCTGTATCTGGCACTATGCGAGTCCTGCGTGGCTGTATCTGGCACTATGTGGGCACTATATGGCTGTATATGGCACTATATGGGCACTGTATGGCTGTATCTGGCACTATGTGGGCACTATATGGCTGTATATGGCACTATATAGGCACTGTATGGCTGTATCTGGCACTATGTGGGCACTGTATGGCTGTATATGGCACTATATAGGCACTGTATGGCTGTATATGGCACTATGTGGGCACTGTATGGCTGTATATGGCACTATGTGGGCACTGTATGGCTGTATATGGCACTATGTGGGCACTGTATGGCTGTATCTGGCACTATGTGGGCACTGTATGGCTGTATATGGCACTATTTGGGCACTATATGGCTGTATATGGCACTATATGGGCACTGTATGGCTGTATCTGGCACTATGTGGGCACTGTATGGCTGTATCTGGCACTATGTGAGCACTGTATGGCTGTATCTGGCACTATGTGGGCACTGTATGGCTGTATCTGGCACTATGTGGGCACTGTATGGCTGTATCTGGCACTATTTGGGCAGGATATGGCTGTGTATAGCACTATATGGGCACTGTATGGCTGTATCTGGCACTATGCGAGTCCTGCGTGGCTGTATCTGGAACTATGTGGGCACTTTATGGCTGTATATGGCACTATATAGGCACTGTATGGCTGTATATGGCACTATGTTGGCACTGTATGGCTGTATATGGCACTATGTTGGCACTGTATGACTGTATCTGGCACTATGTGGGCACTGTTTGGCTGTATATGGCACTATGTGGGCACTATATGGCTGTATATGCCAATATATGGGCAATGTATGGCTGTATCTGGCACTATTTGGGCAGGTTATGGCTGTGTATAGCACTATGTGGGCACTGTATGACTGTATATAGGCAGCACTATGTGGGCACTATATGGCTGCATATGGCACTACATGGGCACTGTATGGCTGTATCTGGCACTATGTGGGCACTGTATAACTGTATATAGCAGTATATGGGCACTGTTTGGCTGTATCTGGCACTATGCGGGACCTGCATGGCTGTATCTGGCACTATATGGGCACTGTATGGCTGCATCTGGCACTATGTGGGCACTGTATGGATGTATCTGGCACTATTTGGGCAGGATATGGCTGTGTATAGCACTATATGGGCACTGTATTGCTGTATCTGGCACTATGTGGGCACTGAATGGCTGTATCTGGCACTATGTGGGCACTGTATGGCTGTATATGGCACTATGTGGGCACTGTATGGCTGTATCTGGCACTATGTGGGCACTGTATGGCTGTATCTGGAACTATGTGGGCACTGTATGTCTGTATATAGCACTATATGGGCACTGTATGGCTGCATATGGCACTATGTGGGCACTGTATGGCTGTATCTGGCACTATATGGGCACTGTATGGCTGCATATGGCACTATTTGGGCACTGTATGGTTGTATCTGGCACTATGTGGGCACTGCATGGCTGTATATGGCACTATGTGGGCACTGTATGGCTGTATATGGCACTATGTGGGCACTGCATGGCTGTATATGGCATTATATGGGCACTGTATGACTGTATACAGTATAGCACTATATGGGCACTGCATGGCTGTATATGGCACTATGTGGGCACTGCATGGCTGTATATGGCCCTACCTGGGCACTGTATGGCTGTATATGGCACTATGTGGGCACTGCATGGCTGTATCTGGCACTATGTGGGCACTGTATGGCTGTATATGGCACTATGTGGGCACTGTATGACTGTATATAGCACTAAATGTGCACTATATGGCTGTATCTGGCACTATGTGGGCACTGTATGGCTGTATATGGCACTATGTGGGCACTGTATGACTGTATATAGCACTAAATGTGCACTATATGGCTGTATCTGGCACTATGTGGGCACTGCATGGCTGTATATGGCATTACATGGGCACTGTATGACTGTATACAGTATAGCACTATATGGGCACTGCATGGCTGTATATGGCCCTACCTGGGCACTGTATGGCTGTATCTGGCACTATGTGGGCACTATATGTCTGTATGTAGTCATAGCATGTGACTAGGTGGTCATACATCAGCACCATGTGGCAGTATGTGGGATGATATGGACACTGAAGGGTTAGCACCAGATTTTTGGCAGTCCCAGTCCCAGTTTGCTCAGTAGAGAATCCATCATCCAGCAGAGATGTCTCCGGCATCTGGAATGAGATTTTTGCTTTGAAAGTTCAGCAGGGACTATAGGAACATATTGTGTATCTAACTGCCTGAGATCCCTCCAGCTGTGTATCTGAGCATGTCTGATGAAATCTATATCTATCATGTGTATTACTGTCTGCTAAACCAATGTATCTAATCACAAGTGATACATTCTGCTGAACCTCTGTATCTAATCCTATCATGTGTGATACTGCCTACTGAGCCATTGTATCTAAACTTATCTGCAGAAGCAGTGTATCTAATCCTAGTGCATGTGATACTGTTAGCTGAGTTACCGTATCTAATTCTATCATGTGTGATACCACCTAAAGAGCTATTGTATCTAAGCTCATTATGTGTAATGCTGCCTGCTGCGTCAGGGTATCCAAGCCTATCGTGTGTGATACTGTCAGCTGAGTTACTGTATCTTATGCTATCATGTGCGATACTGTCTGCCAAGCCAGTGTATCTAAGTGTGTTTGATAGTGTTTGCTGAGCCAGCGTATCTAAGCGTATGTGTGATCCTATCTCGTAATCTGCGTATCTAAGCCTATGATGTGTGATACTATCTGCTTATCATCTGTGACACTGCTGTGTATCTAAGCCAGAGGTGTGTGATACAGTCTCAGACACAGCTCCACAGTCATATAACATACAGGATTATAGTTATATACTCCCAGGAGGTGATAATTTATGCGGACAGGGATATAAATGGTATTTGCAGAAGTTTGGGGGAAGGGCAAGGAATAGCCCCCGACAACAAGCCCCTCATTGATAACATTTTGGCCCCAGGGGGCCGCACACATCCAGAGGGGCTCGTCCTCCTCCAGCAGCAATGTCTCCTCACTGTGCTGCTGAATCCTCTCCTTACATCTCACAGGCCTGAAAGGAACGCTTCACCTCAACTTATAACATTACTGCAAATCCTAGGGGGGCGGGGCTATGACAACTTCACATTATCATGAAAAAAAAGCAGTTGTCAGAGTTCAAAATGGCTGAATACCCTAGGGGGTGATGAAAATGTGCCTGACATTATGGGGTCAGGTATTCTCACCCAGACAGGAAATGAGATCATGTTACTATTCAGTGATGTCACTACCTGGTGTGTGACCTCATCATTCATTGTAATAAGGGAGAAGATACGGGTCACCGGAAGTATAGGGTGAGTAACCTCGACTGGTTGTCGACTGAGTGTCAATAAAGTTTCTTTCAACAAAAATCTGATTACTAAGGCCTGTAAGTGGCTGGAGTGGTTGCTAGGGACAGAAGTGCTTAGTTACCCCATATCATAGAGCAGGGATGGGGAACCTTCAGCTCTCCAGCCGTTGTAAAACTACAATTCCCATCATGCCTGGACAGACAAAGCTTTAGCTTTGGCCGTCTAGGCATGATAGGAATTGTAGTTTTGCAACAGCTGGAGGGCTGAAGGTTCCCCATCCCTGTCATAGAGTCTGGTTTATCCATATAGACAGCCATGACCTTTGTCGCACCATGTAAATCCTGACCGACAGTATTTATCTGACACTCGGGTGGAGCACCCCTTTAAGCCAGCGTCCACCCTGTTAAACACAAGACTACGGTAGTTAAATAGTTAAATCTTTGAGTCCTCGAAATGCAAAGGTAAAAAATGCTGTGAGAAGATTGACAGGCGGCTGTGAGGAGAGGCAAATATTTACTGCTGACATTCACGTCTCGGTGTGTTGTCTCGGGGGTGAAGATCGGCCGCGTCTTGTGTTATTTCACAGGATCAATTTACAGCAGATGGATCCAATGTGAGGAAAGTGAGATGTCTGCCAAGTGAGAAACCCTGCAGCTGCTGAAATGTGAACGTGTTAGAGAAACACGAAGGGAAGGCCAAGATCCGGGCGATTGGTCACAGTCCTATTGTACAGCATGAAATCCAGATGACCAGTCATGGTCCTACTATACACCCCAGAATTCAGATATCCAGTCATAGTCCTACTATACACCCCAGAATCCAGGTGTCCAGTCATGGTCCTACTATACACCCCAGAATCCAGGTGTCCAGTCATGGTCCTACTATACACCCCAGAATTCAGATATCCAGTCATAGTCCTACTATACACCCCAGAATCCAGGTGTCCAGTCATGGTTCTACTATACACCCCAGAATTCAGATATCCAGTCATAGTCCTACTATACACCCCAGAATCCAGGTGTCCAGTCATGGTTCTACTATACACCCCAGAGTCCAGTCATCGTCCTACTATACACCCCAGAAACCAAGCGATCAGTCATGGTCCTACTATACCATTTACAATCCTACTATACACCCCAGAATCCAGTCATCCAGTCATGGTCCTACTATACACCCCAGAAACCAAGCGATCAGTCATGGTCCTACTATACACCCCAGAAACCAAGCGATCAGTCATGGTCCTACTATACACCCCAGAATCCAGGCATTTAGTCATGGTCCTACTATACACCCCAGAATCAAGCATTTAGTCATGGTCCTACTGTAGACTCCACAATCCAGACATCTAATCATGGTGCTACTATACACCCCAGAAACCAAGCGATCAGTCATGGTCCTACTATACCATTCACAATCCTACTATACACCCCAGAATCCAGTCATCCAGTCATCCAGTCATGGTCCTACTATACACCCCAGAATCCAGGTGTCCAGTCCTGGTCCTACTTTACACCCCAGAAACCAAGCGATCAGTCGTGGTCCTACTATACACCCCAGTATCCAGGTGTCCAGTCATGGTCCTACTATATACCCCAGTATCCAGGTGTCCAGTCATGGTCCAACTATATACCCCATCATCCAGGTGTCCAGTCATGGTCCTACTATATACCCTATCATCCAGGTGTCCAGTCATGGTCCTACTATACACCCAAGAATCCAAGTGTCCAGTCACGGTCCTACTATACACCCAAGAATCCAGGTATTTAGTCATGGTCCTACTGTAGACTCCACAATCCAGACATCTAATCATGGTGCTACTATACACCCCGAAATTCAGATGACCATTCACAATCCTACTATACACCCCAGAATCCAGGTGACCAGTTATGGTCCTACTATACACCCCAGAATCCAGGTGACCAGTTATGGTCCTACTATACACCCCAGAATCCAGATGACCAGTTATGGTCCTACTATACACTCCAGAATCCAAATGACCAGTCATGGTCTTACTATACACCTCAGAATCCAGGGGACTAGTTATGGTCCTATACTCCAGAGTCCAGATGACTGGTGGCATTATCTGTATTTCCTTCACTGATTATAAAGTTTTCAGGAACATTCTCCAGAAATTTCTTTGTGAGTTTGCATAGATAGCGGTGGTATAATTTCCATCATGTCCAGGGTGCCGCCACCTATTGCTTCGCCTCAGCGCCCTCCACTGATCCTGACTCACTTTAGAGGTTCCCCCGCCATTGTCTTATTATACTGTATATATACTGGGTGAATAATCCCGCTGTGTAGATCTGTGGCCATATGAGTCATCGCAGATTCCTAATATCTGAAGTCAGAGGAGCCGCAGATCCCAGTCTATCACTTAACCCTTTGCAGATGACGTTTCTCAGAATTATTATGTTTCCTCCATAGGAATCAATATCCTGTATACTATTCATCCATTGTCTATTCCCAGGTTCTACAATAAAGTCAGCGCCCTCCACCATACGACCGCCAATCCAGTGTCTGACCCCGTCTCTGCCTTCACCCTGATAAAGAGACTGCAGTCCGAGTGGATGAACGTGGTCAACAATCTGGAGAACAATGAGAACGTCAGAGGTAACAACCTGTGGTCTATAGGAGCCGTGTACAGGAGGGGTGCGACATCTCTGCCCGCTGTTCCTGAATTATATGACGCCACCTATTAGAGAGTGAAAGTTAGGAAAAAAACACCAACCGCCTTACTATTAACCTTCGATAGGGACACATTGTATGGTGGTATTATGTGGACACTATTTGTGCAATATATGGCCTACTTAGTGAAAGCTTTATGACAGTGTAATGTGGGCATTGTATAGTATGTTGAGGTATTATTTTGGGGGTTGTATGGCGGTGTTATTTGGGTACTACATGACTGTATTATATGGGTATTGTACGGCGGTATTATTTAGGTACTATATTTCAGTATTATATGGGCATTGTGTGGCAGTGTTATTTGGTTACTGAATGGCTGTATTAGTATTATATAAGTATTGTATGGGTACTGAATGACTACTCTTCGCTTAGTGCCACTGACCAGGGCTGTATTACCAGCTGCTGCTGCCCTAGGCACTAAACCTGAAGACGCCCCATCCTCACTCACCAATTGGCGATACCAGACCTGACCAATACCACCACACCCCCCACACCCCTGGAAAAGACACCAGATTTACTGGCAAGTCTGAACGGGAGGAGGGAATCTAAAAAAATAAAAACAAAAAATGTTGTTTTTTCTGTCCCCCTGCTCCCTGGTGCTGCCCCCCTGCAAGGTGCTGCCCTAGGCACCGGACCACGGGTGCCTAGTGGTAAATACGGCCCTGCCACTGACCCATACCATGATTGTCTCTCCCCCCTCCCCCACCTCTCCTCTCAGTGCTACTGGCCCATACCGTCATTGTCTCCTCACCTCTCCTCTCACTGCTACCGACCTATACCATAGTTGTCTCCTCTCCTCTCAGTGTCCTCTCCTCCATCACTGTCTTCTCACCTCTCCCCTCAGTGCTACTGACCCATACCGTCACTGTCCCCTCTTCTCTCCTCTCAGTGTTAGTGACCCATACCGTCACTGTCCCCTCACCTCTCCCCTCAGTGCTACTGACCCATACCGTCACTGTCCCCTCACCTCTCCTCTCAGTGTTAGTGACCTATACCCTCATTGTCTCCTCACCTCTCCCCTTAGTGCTACTGACCCATACTGTCACTGTCCCCTCACCTCTCAGTGTTAGTGACCTATACTGTCATTGTCTCCTCTCCTCTCAGTGTTAGTGACCCATACCGTCACTGTCCCCTCTTCTCTCCTCTCAGTGTTAGTGACCCAAACCGTCACTGTCCCGTCACCTCTCCTCTCAGTGTTAGTGACCCATACCGTCACTGTCCCCTCACCTCTCCTCTCAGTGTTAGTGACCTATACCGTCATTGTCTCCTCACCTCTCCCCTTAGTGCTACTGACCCATCCTGTCACTGTCCCCTCACCTCTCAGTGTTAGTGACCTATACCGTCATTGTCTCCTCTCAGTGTTAGTGACCCATACCGTCACTGTCCCCTCACCTCTCCTCTCAGTGTTAGTGACCTATACCGTCATTGTCTCCTCTCAGTGTTAGTGACCCATACCGTCACTGTCCCCTCACCTCTCCTCTCAGTATTAGTGACCCAAACCGTCATTGTCTCCTCACCTCTCCCCTCAGTGCTGAAGGATGGATATGAGAAGATGGAGGAGAAGCTTCCAGTGCTTGAAGATGTTGCCGGAGCGGCCAAAGCTCTGATGAGGCTACAAGATGTCTACTCCCTGAATGTGAAGGGTTTGACCAGAGGAGTTTTCCAGAGAGGACCCAGTTCTCAGCTTCGTGTCCTGTACAAGCCGGACCAGGACTCCAGTATGTCGGCAGATGACTGCTTCCATATTGGCAAGGTATCACATACCCTCCAAGTGCCCATTGTGGTCATGCCTCTCCAGAATGTCCTGTCTTCTCCCGAGCCCTTGGGTTCTTGTTACGGTAACCTGGAGTGGCAACTGACCCACCCGGATTGTTGCTACTGCAACCCACATAAGGAGGAAAAATAACCCAAGGTGTGCGGTGGTGTGTGTGCAGGTGCAAGTAGAGATAGACAGAGTCCTGTGCGTTTGGTAGAAAAATGGAACAACTTTATTGTAGAGCTTTTGCAGGTTAACAGTACATGTTTCCCAGACAGTAGAAATCTTGGACACTAACTTGAGTGCTTGACTTAGTGCTTGAGGCAAGTGCTTGAAAAGAATAGGAGAAATAGGTGTAGTAGTGCTTGTAGAAGGTAGAGAGAAGAGGAGTTTGCCAGAGGAGCCCTAAACCCAACGTAGCCTTGTACTCTCCCAGAACCTTGGTAGATATCTTTAGTAGTGAAGTGATACTCATGTTTCGACTGTGTCTGACCGCCTTCTGCCCCCTAGTATCAGAGAACCTGTCCTAGGTGGGTAGCACGAGCCCCAGACACGGTTATCTGGGTGTAGCTAGGTGTCTGAGGTGTCCCAGTTACCTGCACTGCGCAGTAGGATACGCAGACCTTTACTTTACGGTAGCTTTGCCCTACTGAGATCAGCTCCTCTCATATCAGGAGTCTGCCCTGCACTTTTTATACGTGTTCCAGGCATGGGCTAGTGTATTCTTTGGTGGCTACGCTCCCTTAGTGGTGCTTAGCACTGGACTGTATAAGTAGTAGTTGCTGGAAATTAACTCTCCATTTCTAACTGCATCTGTTCACATTAGGGACTAGTCTGAACTGACCAACTCACTTCCTCCCATATGGAGCTAACTCCTCCTATCGGGGTGTGTGTGTAGAGAGCAAGGATAGAGAGGATAGGTAGAAAAGATCTCCTAATGGTCAGCACAAAACACATGGTACAGATAAACATTAACCCATTGTTTCCTTCAGCTGTGCATAGAAAGACATATAAATATATAAAACACTGACACCTAGTGGGGAAACCTGAGAACTTTTTGACAGGTGCATAAGAGACACTAACACTAAAACTGAGAACTTTTTGACAGGCGCATAAGAGACACTAACAGTGGGATACCACATGTCCACAAGTCTAATAAATACAAGTGCTAGCTAAGAGAACCATATAGTGCTCACTTGTTATTTACATCAGTTACATACAGTACTCATACAGCTTAATAGTATCTATGTAATATCACCACGTAGTGCCACAACTGGCCATGGTATAATCTGGCTCTGCTTCTGAGGGTCTCATTTTTTATTAACCAATATGGCTCTGATCTAAGGAGTTCTATTATTGGGGTTTTTTCTTAAATATTGTTTGCCCTGGTGGTCTAGGGTAATGGAGGGGTTTTAATTTGTGTCTTTGGTGGTCTAGGGTCATAGAGATGTTTATATTTGCATCCCTGGTGGTCTAGGGTAATGGATGGGTTCATGCTCTCAGCCCTGGTGGTCTAGGGTAATGGATGGGTTCATGCTTTCATCCCTGGTGGTCTAGGGTAATGGATGGGTTCATGCTTTCATCCCTGGTGGTCTAGGGTAATGGATGGGTTCATGCTTTCCTCCCTGGTGGTCTAGGGTAATGGAGGGGTTTATGCTTTCATCCCTGGTGGTCTAGGGTAATGGAGGGGTTTATGCTTTCATCCCTGGTGGTCTAGGGTAATGGAGGGGTTTATGCTTTCATCCCTGGTGGTCTAGGGTAATGGATGGGTTCATGCTTTCATCCCTGGTGGTCTAGGGTAATGGATGGGTTCATGCTTTCCTCCCTGGTGGTCTAGGGTAATGGAGGGGTTTATGCTTTCATCCCTGTTTGTCTAGGGTAATGGATGGGTTCATGCTTTCATCCCTGGTGGTCTAGGGTAATGGATGGGTTCATGCTTTCATCCCTGCTGGTCTAGGGTAATGGATGGGTTCATGCTTTCCTCCCTGGTGGTCTAGGGTAATGGATGGGTTCATGCTTTCCTCCCTGATGGTCTAGGGTAATGGAGGGGTTTATGCTTTCATCCCTGGTGGCCTAGGGTAAAGGAAGGTTTTTTATTTGTCTTTGGTGGTCTAGGGTTATAGAGAGGTTTATACTTGCATCCCTGGTGGTCTAGGGTAAAGGAGATGATAATACTTCAAGTCACCCTGATGATCTAGGGGGAGAGGAAGGGGTCAATACAAATTTTCACGAGGGTCCAGGACTAAGCAGAGATTACTTCTTCTCTCCGTGTAGAGGAGGTAGAGCGCCCCCTCCGCTCTGAGCCATAAAGTGCCCCACAGAGATGTCACCAACAGCGTTTAGAGGGTTCCAATATCGGTGAGAATTTTGTACCTTTATCCTGGTTGGAAATAAAAATAAAACCCCCATGTGTTCCTCCTCACGTCTACGAGTCCCCTCATTCATGTAACTGGACCCTATATGGATCAGATTCGCTCAGTGGTCTGAACATCTGGAACTGATATGCGGCCGACCTCCTAATAATGGAGAACATGTGTGAGAAGCAAGGTGGAGGTGAGACGTCTCCATGGGGGGACAAGGGAAATGAACATTTCAATAAAATCCCAAAATTCTTTATTTTTTTTATATCAACTGGTGCCAGAAAGTGCCAGAGATTTGTAATTTACTTCTATTAAAAAATCTCGTCTTCTGGTACTTATCAGCTGCTGTATGTCCTGCAGGAAGTGGTTTATTCTTTCCAGTCTGGAGAGCAGGAGACGTTTTTTTTTGTGAGAATTTGCTGCTGCTCTGGACAGTTCCTGACATGGACAGAGATGGCAGCAGAGAGCACTGTGTCAGACTGGAAAGAATACACCTCTTCCTGCAGGACATACAGCAGCTGATAAATACTGGAAGAGTGGAGAATAGAAGTAAATTACAAATCTGGCACTTTCTGACACCAGTTTATTTGAAAGAAGAAATGTTTTGGTGAACAACCCCTTTAACTGTTAAGCTGCTGATTTCTCACCATATACCATCTGCCATTCTCCCATGATGCCTTGTGCTCTGTACCCCTCAGGTGGCCTATGACATGGAGGACTTCTACCACTCTATCCCATGGCTGGAGGAGGCGGTCACCATGTACCGGGATTCCTATGGGAGATGGCTAATGGAGGACCAGGGCTCCCTGGAAGAAGCTCTGGATTATTTAGCCTTTTCCTACTATAAGGTGAGTGACAATCCTCTGACCCCCACGCTCCGCTCCGCCGCTCCTCCGCCTGTTCCAGCCATTAGTTTCCAGCAGCTCCGCCTGATCCTCATTTCCAGCCTGTGGTCGGGGAAGGGAAGCGGGAATCTTTATAATTCATTACAGATCTTCCAGCCTTACCACAAGTCAGACATTGTGGGACTGACACAGGATCTGCGCAGAGATCAGCACAGTCTACTGCTTGTCTGCAGAGCCGATACTTTAAGGAGTTCTTCATCTTTGGCACCAATGGTGAATCTGCAGGGTATAAGATCCCTGGTGGTCTAGGTCAATGATGGGATTATTAGTATCATCCCTGGTGGTTTAGGGCAGTGATGGGATTATTGATAACATCCCTGGTGGTCTAGGGCAGTGATGGGATTATAAGTATCATCCCTGGTGGTCTAGGGCAGTGGTGGGATTATTAGTATCCTCCCTGGTGGTCTAGGGCAGTGATGGGATCATTGATAACATCCCTGGTGGTCTAGGTCAATGATGGGATTATTAGTATCATCCCTGGTGGTCTAGGGCAGTGATGTGATCATTGATAACATCCCTGGTGGTCTAGGTCAGTGATGGGATTATTGATAACATCCCTGGTGGTCTAGGGCAGTGATGGGATCATTGATAACATCCCTGGTGGTCTAGGATAGTGATGGGATTATTGATAACATCCCTGGTGGTCTAGGGCAGTGATGGGATTATTAGCATCATCCCTGGTGGTCTAGGGCAGTAATGGGATTATTGATAACAGTCCTGGTGGTCTAGGTCAGTGATCGGATTATTGAAAACATCCCTGGTGGTCTAGGGCAGTAATGGGGTTATTGATAACAGTCCTGGTGGTCTAGGTCAGTGATGGGATTATTGATAACATCCCTGGTGGTCTAGGTCAGTGATGGGATTATTGATGACATCCCTGGTGGTCTAGGGCATCAAGAGGTGGCTAGGGGGACAGGGCAAGGTGGGAGATGAAGACCTGGGAGGGAAATAGGGGCCCCCAGGTATGCAGGGGGATTGTTGTCTATGTAGACAGTAGAGGGGATGAATGTAGTAGGATACTTGCTTTGAGACATTCTGTGGCCAGAGGGGGCGCTGTACAGGGGGCACTAAAAATCCAGAGCATGTTAGGAGAGTTCACCTCTGAAGCCTGCAGAAGTGTGAGTGCAGCTCTGGAGTATAATACAGAATATAACTAGTGATCAGTATAGAGTAAGCAATGGCCGTGTCCATTTCTGTGTGTCTGATCCTCTCTAGCAGGTCCCCCCCCCCCCATTCTCCTCCTCATCCTCCGCTCTCTCTGGGGTCACAGCCAGATTTTATGAGCAAAAGGAAAAAGCTGCGTCATCATGGAGGATGATGGATCCGAACCAACCCGACCTCTAACAACGTCCTGGCTCACAGAATGGCTTACAATGTGGAGGAGGCGCCTGCCCAGCTGTGTACCCATAGTAACCAGTGTGTAAGAGGGGGAGGAACAGCTAACATCCTGATATACATGTCCCACCACTGGTGTTCCTTTTCTTCTCTTATGCACCTGTCGCAAAAGCTTCTTTCTCCAGGTTAAGTGGTGATGAAGGTATTTTTATAGTTTCACCACTAGATGTCAGTATTTTTATTTGTGTGTTCTTATGTATTGCATAGCTGAGGAAGGCAATGTGTTACTGTTTTCTATGTACCATGTGTTCTTATTGTCCAATAGGAGGTGCTCTCTACTCTCAGCCTATTATCTTTCTTCTGCACACACTCCTTCCCACCACTCACAGGGTAGATCACTTAGCCCCTGTAGAAGTTAGTTACTTGGTGGAAAAAGTACAGTGTAGTCTTATCCAGATTCTTGGGGAGCAAGACACACAGACCAAGCGTCCCTGCTGTAGCCAAGCCAGGGCCTGGCTTATGCCAGGACCTTTGTCCAGGACCAAAGTGAATTCAGTTCAGTAAAGTTGAGTCTAAGACACGTGTGTATGCAGATGCAGCTAGAGACAACCAGTTCTTTCAGTATTCCTACTATATCTATAATGCAGTGCTAAACACTACAAAGGGAGAATAGTCTGGGAACATCCTAGCCCACGTCGTGAACCAGTCTAAAAGGTGCAGGGCAGTATCCTGAAACACAAGAGGAATTAGCCTGGATAGAACAAAGCTACCAAGGAAGGTCTACGTATACTATCTCACAGTGCAGGTAACTGGGACACCTCTGGGAGCTTAGCTTCACCCAGATAACCACAACTGGGGCTTGTATCACCCTATTAGGATGGGTCACTCGACGCTGTAGGGCACAAGGTGGTCAGACCAAAGTCTATACACGGGTACAAGAAACTTCTGACTCTACAAGTATTCTCTTAAGTTTCGGCAGAGTACATTGCTACATTGGGTTAGGACTCCCTCAACAAACTCTTCTTCTCTACTCTCAACTTTCCAAGCTCAGCTACAACTACCTCTTTCTACACGGTTCCATCCTCCCTTCATACGGTGCAGTCGCCCTGTCCCCCCAAAAGAATGATACCCCCCCATGCCTCACGGTTGGGACTGTGTTCTTGGGGTTGTACTCATCCTTCTTCCTCCAAACACAGAGAGTAGAGTTGATACCAAAAAGTTCTATTATAGTCTCATCTGACCACATGACTTTCTCTCGTGTCTTCTCGGGATAATCCAGATGGTCATTGGTGACCTCACACATTGGACATGTGCTGGTGTGAGCAGGGGGGGGAGGGGCTTGTATCCCTGCAGGATTATAATCCATGACGATGTAGTGTGCTACTAATAGTAATCTATGAGACTGTGATTCCAGCACTCTCTTCAGGTCAGTGACCAGCTCCTCCCGTGTAGTTCTGGGCTGATTCCTGACCTTTTTAAGAATCATCCCTACCCCACGAGGTGAGATCTTGCATGGAGCCCCAGATTGACAGTCATCTTGTGTTTCTTCCGCTTTCTAATAATTGCGCCAACAATTGTTGCCTTCTCACCAAGCTGCTTGCCTATTGTCCTGTAGCCCCTCCCAGCCTTGTGCAGGTCTACAGTTTTATCTCTGGTGTCCTCAGACAGTTTTTGGTCTTGACCATGGTGGAGAGGTTGGAGTGTGATTGGTTGAGTGTGTGGACAGGTGATTATTATACAGGTAACAAGATGAAACAGGTGCAGTATATACAGGTAATGGGGGCAGAGTAGGAGGAGCTTCTTATAGAGAAACTACCAGCTCTGTGAGAGGCAGAAATCCTGCTGGTCGGTCGGTGACCAAATCCTGATTACATGGAATAACAATGTGATTATCCGGAATGTTCTATAGGTGGCGTTACCAACCAAAAATATTACATCTCTCCATTTTGTGTAGGTGGGCGGCGTATTATACACTTATTGTACCCGCTGTGTGTATATATATATATATATATATACATACATTCACATACACATATAATCACAGTGACTCGGCTATTTAGATGTAAACCATAAAATGATTTGATGAGTTGCATTATATGACGTGTATCCTCGGCCTCCCCATGATAACACGGAGTAAGCGCTCCCCGCCTGTCCCCCCGTATACCCTGCATCCTGGTATATAGCTCTGTATACATCACTGGGCCCCGTAGTTGTGGCGTCTCCCGGTCAGGGACACATTGTGTAATTCTCAGCCTGGCTGTATATTCCAGCTCCAGTTTATATTACCCCGATGGGACTTTGTCTGGCTATTTAATATATGTGTGGGAAACAGAGGATCATGGGAATTCTTGGATGGAAATAGTGGGGGGGGGGGGATAATCAGAAAAAGTCATTAACCCCTTCTGTCCCCCAACAAGCAGAATATTCCTGTGTTTCAGTATTAGTTTTCTAGCAGTGTGATCAGGGTGATGTGTAATAGAACCAGAGATCAGCGTGTGAATGAGCAGATCCTTACTGATCCACCCATCAGCTTCATGTCACTCATCCCATTAAAGAACTCTTCAGTAATACACTGTATAGCAGTATTATATAGGCACTGTGTGGCAGTATTTACACTGTATAGCAGTATTATATAGGCACTAAATGGCAGTATTACTTAACACTGTATAGCAGTATTATGGGGGCCCTAGTATTATGTATGGCAGTATTATATAGGCACCATGTGGTAACATTATATTACACTGTATATCAGTATTATATAGGCACTAGTATTATGTATGGCAGTATTATGTGGCAGTATTAGTTTACACTGTATAGCAGTATTATGTAGACTCTATGGGGGAGATTTATCAAACATGGTGTAAAGTAAAAGTGCGATGCCCTAGCCCCTAGGGGCCACTCCGCAGTATAGATGGTGCTAACAGGCAGGAAACGGGGCAGCTGTAGGATATAGGGTTGTCACGGTGTAGGCACAAGGGTAATACAGCTGGAAACCGGGCTCCTGACCATGCGGGAATACTGGGCATGCGATTCCTCGTTGTCCTTAGTCAGGGCACCAATTATCACACCAATGCCAAGGTTCAGAAACAACGGTAGTTGTATATTTATTGTAAAGGTGGTAACCAGCAACGTCTTCGTGTTCTCTGGTAGAGCCTTCCACCAGCGCAGGGGCACCGCAATGGGGTGCCCCTGCGCCCCAACGTATGCCAACATGATGTTGGGGTGGTGGGAGGCTCACATAGTCTTTGGGGATAGTGATAATATCCACTCTAATCACATCCCCTTCTGGTCACGATATATCGATGACGTGATGCTGGTGTGGACTGGCTCGAAGGAGGGTTTTCAGGATTTCATGATCTGGTTGAACAACAATCCCATTGGGTTGAGGTTCACAAGTGAAATTGATAAAAAAACAATCAATTTCCTGGATGTAAAGATCATGAAGAATCCTGATCAGTCCCTAAGCACTACAATTTTTAGAAAAAGTACTGCGACAAACAGCTTGCTCCGCTGGGAGAGTTGGCACCCCTTCTCTCTGAAAAAGGGGATCCCAAAGGGGCAGTTTTTACGTCTGAGGCGCAATTGCTCCTCGCGCTCAGACTTTGAGACTGAAAGAAATGAATTACAGCGGCGCTTCCAGACTAGGGGATACCCTAATGATGTTATCACTCAAGCGAGTGAAGTAGCCTCCAGCATAGAGAGATCGGAACTTTTAATACCAAAAAGAAAAGAAGGAGGTAATGAACTCATGAGAGTGATAGGCACGTATGACAGTGCACACAAAGAGGTACGAGCCATCCTTAATAGATACTGGGACATTTTGCGTATGGACCCTGTCCTTAAGGAAGTTATACCGCCATACCCTGCGATAACCTATCGCAAAGGGAGAAGTATTGGTGACAGGATAATCCACAGCCACTTTGTCCCAGTACAGAATGAAACCTGGCTCCCTAAACCCCCGAAGGGGTGTTTTCCATGTGGATCTTGTTCTGCATGTGAATTTTTACAAAAAACAAAAAAATTTTCCTCCGTAGTCACGGGTGAAGAATTTGAAATTAGAGACTTTGTGGGCTGCCGCACCCGAGGCATAGTCTACAAAGCAAGATGTACGTGTCCCCGTGAGTACGTAGGGAAAACTATAAGGGAGCTTAGAAAAAGAATACAGGACCACGTTGGCAATATTAGGAGGAAGGAGAACACCCCAATTGCGAAACATATTAACGAGGTCCATGATGGTGATGTAAAAGCCATATCCTTTGTGGGTATTGAAAAAGTGCATCCACCCAGACGTGGTGGCGACTGGGACAAAGTGATCCTCCAAAAAGAATGCCGTTGGATTTATAAATTAAAAACGGTCAACCCTCTGGGTTTGAATGAACAAATCAGCTATGCCTGTTTTTTATAAATTTCGGAGTAGTATGAAATATGTATCTTTGTCTATGTTAACTCCTTTCTAAATCATGACCTAACCAACCATGACCTATCACATAATATTATTTTTGTTTAAATCACACACGCCCGTTTATCCCCTATCCTATTTTATCGCGCTTTAGATATGCATATACCATATCCGCTGTGAAACATATCGTATGAGACACATGCTTTATCTCTGTCTGGTTACTGTCCTCCGTGGTCGCTATGACAGTTTTTTCCCTGCTACTCACTGTCAGTGTAAATTTACACTGTAGCAGGAATTGTCATAGATATTTTGATATGCGGCAGTATTATACCCTTTGTTATGACACCGTGATGACATTGGGAATAGCGCCACCTCTAGCTTTCATTGGATTCATATGGTTATGTTAAACATAACTGATCACAGTATGTGAGGACACTGCGTTTACATTGGGATCAATGCTACACATAGTATGTACCATTCATATGTACCTGTTAAACTTAGCATACTAGTGTTCGTGCTGTCGGCCGATTGGTCAGTATTGGTGTGCGTCTCAGGTGACGTGGTTGTGCGTTCCAGCTTTACACTAGCCCACTGTGACGTGCACCGAATGACCAGCGGACATGTGACCAAAACGGGCGATCACATGACGCACACGTAACTACGATACGAAGGCTCACGTGACCGTGATGCTCTTCGGACCCGGAAATATTAGATAACACATGACTGTGACAGCGGGGGTTGAGCATGTCAGAGCGCGATTTTTAGGATGTCCAGGTGGAGACGGATTTGCATCAAGTGTGTAGCCGCAACCTTTTCTGGGCGGAGTTTTGTACATATAAACCAGCATGTCTTGTGTATCAATAGGGGAACACCATACGCGTAGCTGGCACCACACGTGCAGCTTCTACCCTTCTTTGTTGTTTTGTACGTGGCACTTTTTTCGTTAGATCCCCTGATGATTCCCCTAACGGGAGATGAAATGCATTGGGACACAGCCACCAGTGAGTATTAGGGTTTAACTAGGGACCCTAGGAGCGAGTGTGGCGGAGTCGCCCTTATTAGGGCGAGAGCTCTGTCTGGAGGGACAGTACTTTTAGGGTGCAATAGGACAGTGTCAGGGATCGGCTGTCCTATCTCCTACACAGTGTGCACCCCGTTTTTTGTCCTCCATTTCTCTATACCAGAGGATCTCAGCCGCTCATTGTGGAATCCATTGGGGCTCAGGACGATTACGCATCCCGTATGGTCCACTATCGCTCCGGTACCATCTACTCAGCAGTCACCGTTGAGTGGTAAGATATATTTTACCTAGGATACCTATCTTATAAAATTGTCTGGTCTATTTCTTTGTAACTGAAATTTTAACTTTAAATTAATAAAAGCTATTTTTTAGATTTAATTAATTGCACTCCACTATTTGTATTATTGGCTATTTACTAGTGTGAGTTTCTTCTGTGATATTTTTTTGGATTTACATAAAGGTGGTAACTAGTAGCAACAGTCTCTCCGCATGCAACCGGGAATAAGGCAGACTTGAATAAAGCAGAGTAATGGGTGATGCTGCAATAGGCTGTGAGAGTAACGTGCTGAATGATGGGAGTAGTAGTGAAACTGAAGATGAGATGCTGGGTGGAATGAGACTTGAATGAAATACTTGCTGTTGATGATTAGAGAAGATGATGATGAGAGGAACTGAAGAATGACTGAAGAATCGACACCCAGATGAGAATCTTGAGACTTGAGACAGGAACACAGCCAGTGGACTGGAGCAGCAGAGCACACGCAGGCCTCTCTCTTAGCAGGGAGACAGGACAAACACAGAACTTGTCTCCTGAAGGTGGAGAACAAGACTAGACTGCACAGGAACAGCAGAGCAACACACCCTATCCCCTCTGGGACAGGAGATAGACTGAGGTAGAACAGGAAGTCACATGGTAACCCCAGCCAAAAGCTCGATGACCATTGGAGTTACCATGGAAGCAGGGCACAGTCACGTGACATCCAGCCATTGCATCATCACACCATTAGGCATATACAGAGAAATATACATGAGAAGTACCATACTTGAACACTGGGGGGCGACATAATACCATTAGACACTGATACCTGAATATACATGCAAAAAATGAATGAAATAGCAGACCTGAATACTGCAGGGGTGACACAATACACGCAGTTTGCAGTGGACCATAGCTTTCCAGAACAGAACTGGTTATAATACAAGTGCGAGCATTAGAAGGGCTGTTCTGGGACACTGCATACCACCCTACTAGAAATGAGCCGACCTCGGCGAACCACAAGTTGAGGTAGATGTGGCCGAATGAACATAGAGGACCAGGACAACAAGACAAGAGGAAGGAATGTTAGTGTGAGTGAATATGCGGATGTGTGTTTCCCACGCTCAAGGCACAGGTGACAAGAGAAATATGAAGAGAAAGAAAACCCTAGTGGCAGGACTTCACCTAGGGGTGCCTAACGTACTCTGGTTACAGGTAGTTAGTGCATGGACCATCTGACATGGAAGCCAGGACAACTTAACTGCTGGCGGAGGACCCTCAATATTCCAGTCAGTTTGACAGTAGGTTTCCAATGAAAATGAGTTACCCTACTGGAAGAAAGAGAACTGTGAAGACCTGTGTACTGCCTTGGGTGTCTGTGTGAAGTGACTTGGACACCTGGAAGAGAAAGAATAAAATAACAAAAGCAAGCATACATGGGGAGCTCCCTTTCATACCAGTCAATCATAAAACACAATTACTCAATAGGCCAAACACACGAAAAGGTATCCAAGGTGCAATATGTATGGACAAGTGTGAATGTTAGTTATGACTATGTGTAGCAACTACGGTGTGTAGGGACAAGACAGAGGTGAACAGACACTGGAAACAAAAGGAAAGGAAATACAAAAGACAACAAATACTGCGAGGTCTGGAGGAGGATTGGCTCACATAACTCTGAAGACATCTGAAGAAAACTGGCTCCAATATTCTTTCCAGCTGTAGATATAATAATCCTATACATGGAGAAACTAGAAGATTCTTCTGAAAAATACACTCTTTAGAAAATACACTTTTTTTTTTTTTTTTAAAAATAGACTTTCTCTGAGGCTATAGATATAAATATGTAAGCTGACTTCTTTACTCAGAGGAGGAGGAAACTGTCTGACTCTGACATGAAAATATACACTGTGAGAAAATACTTTTTCAAAAGACACACTTTACTCTGAGACTATCTAAATGACTTTTCTGTTTACTCAGAGGTAAGAAAATATATATATAAGACTCTGACATGAAAATAGACTTTTGACTACTGAAGTGCAATACTGAAGTGCAATAATAAACCTCTGACAATCACATAATCTGGAAAATGCTTTAGGAAGGGATGGATAAGTGTCTCTGTGTGGTAGAGTCTCTTTAGGCAATATACACCATCATCCATGTAAAGGCTCTGGGACAGGCACTAGAGAACAGTTTGGGTCAATGAGTGTCCATCAGCACATAGCTGGGTGATAATAAGGAAACTTGGTCAGGAGGACCAGGCACGAACCTTGAACGTTGCATAGAACTTAATCACACAGGAACCACAACAAAACAGGAACAGTTTAAGGACTTTGGTCTCTGTAGCGAATTATTGTGAAGAGGCGGGAGGAACCTCATTAGGCCCCTTCTCCTTCCTCTGCTTCTTCTTCTCCCACGGGTAGTAGAAGCGTGGAGGGCCCGGAGCAGAAGCATCGCTGGAGACAGTGGTGACCACAATGCATTATAGGTGACGGTAGTAGAAGCGTTGGTGGCTTTAGCCACGGCTGTGGAAGAGGCAGTGTTAGCTGCTGTGGACTGCCCTGCTGTAGTGGGAGCTGCAGGTGCCGCAGTGGGCATGGCGGTCGCAGCTTTAGTGGCAGGCGGCAGGACAGCGAGGGCCTGCTGAATGTCCTTGATCAGCTGTATAATCTTAGGCCCACGCCTGAGCACCCATTGCGGCAGGGGCGGCGAATCACGCCCTGGAGGCCGCCACAGACCGGGGGACACTGGAGCCTTGGCCGAGTCCTTTACTTTGAGGCCCGGGACGGGGGACAAGAAAGTCGTTTCACTTACATACGGACCGCCCTCCGGTGACGTGGATCGTCCGGTAGAGAAGGCTGAGTCCGAGGCACTGGAACGGTCCGGTTTCGGCGAGATGCTGGCACCAGGTGTGGATTCCCCGTCTTGAGTAGCGGAGGACGGAGTGGAGGCCTGGCTGAGACTTTCGTCGTCCAACGGGGCAGCGCCCCAGCTGGTGTCGCTGTAGGATGGGAGCGGTGCTAGCAGGCGGGCAGGATTGCTTTCTGGCAGCAGGCAAACGTTTCTCAAGTATCTTAGTTGCCCCTAGCAACCAATCAGATTCCACCTTTCATTCCTCACAGATTTTTTGAGAAATGAAAAGTGGAATCTGATTGGTTGCAACTAAGACAATTCTACTTTACACCAGTTTGATAAATCTCCCCTTGTGTGGCAGTATTATATTACACTGTATAGCAATATGATCTAGCACTATGTGGTAGTATTATATTACACTGTATAGCAATATGATCTAGGTACTATGTAGTAGTATTATATTACACTGTATAGCAATATGATCTAGGCACTATGTGGTAGTATTATATTACACTGTATAGCAGTATTATGTGGGCACTATGTAGTATTATATTATACTGTATGGCTATGTTCACACAACATATATTTTCGTAAATGTACAGCCGTTGTTGCAATCGGCAACAACGGCCGTACTTTGTACGAAAACATAAGTTGCCGTGCCTTCTATGGGATCCCGGCCACTGGGGGGCACCATTTGCCTTCTCTGCCTAGCACACTAAAACTCCTTGTCCCGGCCCTGCTTGTTCACCCCACACATGCCGTATCCTGATATCAGGGGATGTCTATGGGTTATATGTGTTGTGCTGTGCGGTCAGGTGTGCATCACTCTGACAATCTGCTCTTTTTCCAGACGGGGAACGTGTCTCAGGCGTTATACCTCTCCAGGGAGTGTCTGCTGTACGGTATGTGAACAATCCGCCATCTCTGTGCTGTATGAAGCGTCACCCTCCAGTCTATAGTCAGGGAATAGGATCCGCTGCTGCGCGATGTAGTGTTTACAATACAAATCTATGCATGGAAACCATCAACAAGCAGGAAAGCTGCTCATTTTGATTTAAGTATGGCGCCACCCCTGTCCTCAGGTCATGTGTGGTAGTGCAGGTCATCTACTTCATTGGCACAGGGCTGCAGTAACAATCACACACCAAGGAAAGGTGTGGCGCTATTTCTAGAAGACTGGTATCCTGTATGGTCCCTGTGTTAACCCTTCATTTACCGAATGAGAACAGAATACATCACGCTGTCTCCTCTAAGAATAGAATAAGTGGTATAATATTGGCCACATCATGAATTCCATGTAAAACATTATACAGCTATACAGTATTCCTCTATCAAAACTGCAATTCTGGAATTCTATTCATGAACAAGGAGGCTCAGGATGAGCAGAGCGATGAGTCTCCTCTCTATTTTTCTCCATAGATCCTTATAACATGAGAATGGCTCAGAATATCGTCAAATACGAACAAATCCTAGATGAGACTCCGGCTACAGAAGAAGTGGAGGAATCGAGTCTGCCGAGGCCGAACGTCACCCATCTGAGGACACGGGACCTGTACGAGGGGCTCTGCCAGACCATGGGGACACAGGTACAGGCAATATAACAGATATGCCAGGGACCTGAGCACCAGTGATGTCACCTGATGCCGTATCTGATGACATCACTGATCTTACTGATACACCATGGAGAAACCCTCTAACCGTGCTGGTGTAGGCCACCTATACTGGGAGGGCCCATACTGCTGTACTGTGATGTATGAGCTGCTATCAGAGGTTCCTCCATCACCCATCATCTCTCTCTGTCTCTTCAGCCCTTTCATTATAAGAATCCAAGACTCCTGTGCTCCTATGAGACAAACAGCAGCCCATATCTCATCCTCCATCCCCTGAAGAAGGAGGTGGTGAACCTGACTCCCTACGTTGTTCTCTACCATGACTTTGTCAGCGACTACGAGGCAGAAAAGATCAAGAAATTTTCTGCTCCATGGGTGAGTAGAAGATAGGGCAAACCCCATCAAAACATAATCCAGGGCTGCACTTACATGATTTATTCTGTATTATACTGCAGAGCTGCACTCACTATTCTGCTGGTAGGGTCACTGTGTACATACATTACATTACTGATCCTGTACTGATCCTGAGCAACATCCTGTATTGTTCTCCAGAGCTGCACTCACTATTCTGCTGGTGGGGTCACTGTGTACATACATTACATTACTGATCCTGAGTTACATCCTGTATTATACTGCAGAGCTGCACTCACTATTCTGCTGGTGGGGTCACTGTGTACATACATTACTGATCCTGAGTTACATCCTGTATTATACTCCAGAGCTGCGCTCACTATTCTGCTGGTGGGGTCACTGTGTACATACATTACATTACTGATCCTGAGTTACATCCTGTATTATACTCCAGAGCTGCACTCACTATTCTGCTGGTGGGGTCACTGTGTACATACATTACATTACTGATCCTGAGTTACATCCTGTATTATACTGCAGAGCTGCACTCACTATTCTGCTGGTGGGGTCACTGTGTACATACATTACATTACTGATCCTGAGTTACATCCTGTATTATACTGCAGAGCTGCACTCACTATTCTGCTGGTGGGGTCACTGTGTACATACATTACTGATCCTGAGTTACATCTTGTATTATACTCCAGAGCTGCGCTCACTATTCTGCTGGTGGGGTCACTGTGTACATACATTACATTACTGATCCTGAGTTACATCCTGTATTATACTCCAGAGCTGCACTCACTATTCTGCTGGTGGGGGCACTGTGTACATACATTACGTTACTGATCCTGAGTTACATCCTGTATTATACTCCAGAACTGCACTCACTATTCTGCCGGTGGGGTCACTGTGTACATACATTACATTACTGATCCTGTATTATACTCCAGAGCTGTGCTCACTATTCTGCTGTGTACACAGCTCCTCTGGAGTAGTCTAGGACTTTCCTCATTGCTCATTCCTAGAGGTCGGGTTGGTCTGGATCCACCATTTTTTTCTTGCTGCTCATGAGATTTGGCTGTGACCCCAGACAGAGAGAAGGATGAGGAGGAAACATAAAACGCCCTATAAAAGCGCAATGGTTGTCAAACATTCCTCTAGTAAAATTCATTTCAGCCTTGTCTTATCTGTAATATGGAAAGCTGGGTGACATCCAGTATAACTGGAATTATATCATCATCCAGCTTTCCTACAGTCCTGAACAGCATAGCTGCCAGTCGTACATCTCTGCTCTCATATAACTTCTCCTGTCAGGAGTCTGGGAAAGTTGGATGAAGGATGGGAAATGCCCCTTACTGTAATGTAGTTAATAATTTTTGACCTTTTATTACTCACCTGCTCCATAGCATGTAATAAAAAAGTGTCACGCTGTCTCCAGCTGCAGCGGTCGGTGGTGGCCTCCGGTGTCCGGCAGGAGCAGGCGGAGTACAGGATCAGCAAAAGGTAATGAGGTTCCCTGGGGTTCCTGTATAAGACTGCCAGGAGGAGTTGTAGAGGTGATGGAACATTGTGCAGTCCCCAGTTATCACCACTAGTGGGCAGCAGTGACAATAGAGAGGTCTTCCTAGTGTCAGCATCCTGGCTAGTCCAAGGGTGGACTAGATGGACCAAGAAGTCTTCTTCTACTCATAATCTTTTAAGAGTGCAGATTACACATTTTGTAGCATAGCAATAATACAGCTCAACTCGGGTTGTGCTACCTTTAACCAAAATTAAAAATTTTGGGCTACTACAGACTCCCCCTCTTAAGAAAAGTCATTCCCAATGTATTGGATGGTGGAGGACAAATCTTAGGAATTAGAAACAGTTATAAAACATTAATAATTTCTGAAAAAATTAATTAAGGCACAAAGCCTACAGTCCTTAAGGTACAGCAGAGATCACTCTGATGTACCTTAACCCTGGATGAACGGCTGTAGCTAAATAGTCCATGGGTACAAAGTGCCATAGTGTCCATGTAACAGTGACAGTTACGGTGCTCCCCCATAGCAGTAGCAGACAGTAATCGCCCACGATTAAAATATTCCCCACTACACATGGCAAACAGTCCCGGTAGGTATGCCAGTCTCACTGCTTCCATAACAATGCCCTCTATTCACCCTGCAATGAAGCCAACTATCCTGGTGTATTGCAGTGCCTGGCTAAAGGACACAATTGACCCAATCATCAAAAATCTGGACGTCCGCATCGCAGCAGCCACCGGATTACATGCCAAAGCTCCATACGCCGAGTATCTTCAGGTGGTCAATTACGGCATTGGGGGGCACTACGAGCCACACTTTGACCACGCTACGGTATGTCATAGAGGCCTGGGTGCTGCATGCAACACTTCTTTCTATCAGACATATGGTTCCAGTCATGGATGAAGTAGAGATATGGTGGAGTGTAACTGCAGGATCAGACTACACTGGGTTTGTTTGTAGTCTGTTGCCATGGTGATAAATAGGTCTGCATTAGACAAATTAATTTTTAATTGTCTGTATACAAAGTTTCTTCATTTTTTGGTTGGGAACATGCCCTTTAAGTGTTCTAATGTCTTGTCTCTCTGACACATCTCACTTCAGTCCAGGAAGAGCCCCGTGTACCGAACCAACACCGGGAACAGAATGGCCACCCTCATGATTTATGTAAGTCCCTTCTGTTTCCTGAGATCACTGCCTCCATCTAGAGGTAATTCCTCGGGAACCCCTGGAAGTCACCTCTAGCCCCGCCAGCAGAGGGAGCTATATAGCCCATTAGCTTCTCTACACCACCCCCCACACTATTCTTAGTGGAATGACCCTGCCCTGCTGTATAAATGAGTGGGCGGAGACATTGGGGGTGTAATAAGTATCATATATATTATAGAGGAGGAGGGATCTCATGCACTCATTATTCCTTCTTCTATATTTCAGCTCAGTTCTGTAGACTTGGGAGGATCTACCGCATTCATATACGCCAACTTCAGTACTCCTGTTGTAAAGGTATGTGAATATATTATATGTGTGTTATAGAGCAGTATATATTATACATGTGTGGTATATGAAGGAATATATTATACTTGTGGTATATGATGGTATATATCATACATGTGTGGTATAGGGCAGTATATATTACACATGTGTGGTATAGAGCGGTATATATTATACATGTGTGGTATAGGGCGGTATATATTATACATGTGTAATATAGGGCTGTATATAATATATCTGTATGGTATATATCATACATGTGTGGTATAGGGCAGTATATATTACACATGTGTGGTATAGAGCGGTATATATTATACATGTGTGGTATAGGGCGGTATATATTATACATGTGTAATATAGGGCTGTGTATATTATACCTGTATGGTATATATTATACATGTGTAATATAGAGCAGTATATATTATACATCATGTGTTATAGAGCAGTATATATTATACATGTGTGGTATAGAGCGGTATATATTATACATGTGTGGTATAGGGTGGTATGTATTATACATGTGTAATATAGGGTGGTATATATTATACATGTGTGGTATAGGGTGGTATATAGTATACATGTGTGGTATAGGGCGGTATATATTATACATGTGTGGTATATTTTTTACATGTGTGGTATATGATGGTATATATCATACATGTGTGGTATAGGGCTGTATATATTACACATGTGTGATATAGGGCGGTATATATTATACATGTGTGTTATAGAGCAGGATGTATTTTACATGTGTGATATAGGGCGATATATTATACATGTGTGGTATAGGCAGTATATATTATTTATGTGTTGTATAGGTCAGTATATATTATACATGTGTGGTATATGATGGTATATATCATACATGTGTGGTATAGGGCAGTATATGTGATACATATGTGGTATAGGGCGATATATATTACACATGTGTGGTATAGGTCGGTATATGTTATGCATGTGTGATATAGAGGGGTATATATTATGCATGTGTGACATAGGGCGGTATATATTATGCATGTGTGATATAGGGCGGTATATATTATGCATGTGTGATATAGGGCGGTATATATTATACTTTTGTGATATAGGGCGGTATATATTATACTTTTGTGATATAGGGCGGTATATATATCATACATGTGTGATATAGAGCAGTATATGTTATACATGTGTGGTATAGGGCAGTATATATTATACATGTGTGATATAGGGCGGTATATATTATGCATGTGTGATATAGGGCGGTATATATTATACATGTGTGGTATAGAGCGGTATATATTATACTTTTGTGATATAGGGCGGTATATATATCATTCATGTGTGATATAGAGCAGTATATGTTATACATGTGTGGTATAGGGCGGTATATATTATACATGTGTGGTATAGGGCAGTATATATTATATATGTGTGGTATAGAGAAGTCAGTATACAATATATTATAACCTTCTTTCCTCTTGTACAGAATGCAGCAGTGTTCTGGTGGAATCTCCACAGGAATGGTGATGGTGATGAGGACACGCTGCACGCCGGGTGCCCGGTGCTGGTCGGAAGTAAATGGGGTGAGAGGAATCAATGTGTACTAGAGAGAGTTATTATATCACAGCCTCAGGGATTGGCCTTGGTATAACTCTGTAGACATGATATTAGGCTGGAACCCATGTAAGATACCGTTGTTGACCATCTAGAAACCCGGCCTTTACCAAACAATACTGGAGCGTGGCCCCTTCTGCTTACAACCAATGGGGTCAGATTTCCGTACATTTTTGGGGCCAGTCATCTCATGTTGCATTTATATAATGGATGGGAATACATACTATAGCTCACATACACTCGGGGGCTCCTGAGCTAGGAACCTCCAACACTCCGGATACCCAGGGCAGGACGGGTGCGAGAGTCTTATCATGGGAACCTCTGACACACAGCTCACAATACTTTACCCCTCGGTTGGAGGGTTCGTCTAAGCTCACGGACCCCCCCTTGGAGTGAGGACCATCTTGTCTTCTGTGGTGTCTCAGGTATCTCCAGGGATCCTTGGAATTCTCCAAATCTTACTTTTTTTGTGTCGTATCTTTCCACAGTGGCGAACAAATGGATCCACGAGTACGGGCAAGAGTTTAATAGACCGTGCGGCCTGAACCCTGGAGATTAGGGAAACGGAGAGGACAGGTGAACGTCCTAGGCAATGAGGAGAGCGCCATGGCTCCGGAGAGGATCGGTGAACGTCCTAAGAGATGAGGAGAGTGTCATGGCTCCGGAGAGGATCGGTGAACGTCCTAAGAGATGAGGAGAGTGTCATGGCTCCGGAGAGGACAAGTGAACGTCCTAAGAGATGAGGAGAGCATCGTGGCTCCAGAGAGGACAAGTGAACGTCCTAAGAGATGAGGAGAGCGTCATAGCTCCGGAGAGGACAAGTGAACGTCCTAAGAGCTGAGGAGAGCATCGTGGCTCCAGAGAGGACAAGTGAACGTCCTAAGAGATGAGGAGAGCGTCATAGCTCCGGAGAGGACAGGTGAACGTCCTAAGAGATGAGGAGAGCGTCATAGCTCCGGAGAGGACAGGTGAACGTCCTAGGAGATCGTCATGGCTCCAGAGAGGATTGGTGAACGTCCTAGGAGATCGTCATGGCTCCGGAGAGGACAGATGAACGTCCTAAGAGATGAAGAAAGTGTCATGGCTCCGGAGAGGACAAGTGAACGTCCTAGGAGCTGAGGAGAGCATCGTGGCTGCAGAGAGGACAGGTGAACGTCCTAGGAGATGAGGAGATAGTCATGACTCTGGAGAGGACAAGTGAACGTCCTAAGAGATGAGAAGAGTGTCATGGCTCCAGAGAGGACAGGTGAAAGTCCTAGGACATGAGGAGAGTGTCATGGCTCCAGAGAGGACAAGTGAACGTTCTAGGAGATGAGAGTGTCATGGCTCCAGATGAGATTGACAGAGGAGCCAAGAGGGGACTGTCAGTAGACATCCTCCCAGCCTGGATGGACAGGACCTGGTGGTCATCCTAGTTGTATTCCACGTCCCAAAACCATTCATGATTTTGGATGATCTAGATGCATTTAAACACACAGAACTGTCCAGGATCTGGTGTGATCTGTGGATCTTTATGGAAATAGTCCAAGAAAAGTTCTGGAAAGATCTTTGATGAAGAACCAAGGGGTCATTGACCAAAAGGACCAAACCTTCCATACCCCTAACCAGCCCAAGGAGGTATATTCTGAATGTATTATAGAAGGACAATGGCCAAAGATCCTTAAAGAAGGGGAAGATGACCAGAGATTAAACCAATGGAGAAAGTCACATCTGGTCAGATCTGGTACATGGGAGGTCCAAATTTAATGCTGGAGAACCTGACGACTACAGTGGGCTTCATATCCATGTTGTTGTTTCAACAAACTTTGCAAATGTAGGAAGCTTTGCAGGATATGTTATCATTGGGATCAGGTTACATGCTGCCCATACAAGTCTATGGAGTAAGGGGAAGTGAGGAGTGAGATGGAAGGGGTGGGGGTGAGTTCAGAGAGCAATGGCAGACAAAAACTACTCAAGTTAACTGTAAGTAATAGATTTCACCCCAGGGGTTGATCCATAGGTTTGACTCTTCACTATTGCCATATAATGTCCTCCATGTTGCTGCTTAGGGTATGTATAGAGATAAAGGAGATCAAAAGCAGGCATAGACTACAAAGTAACTACACAAGAGGTAACTATTAGTATTAGATTTTACAGCAAGGTTTGAGAGATCAGCTGATCTTTTGTGTGATCTGTTGAGCTCAGTCTGCTACCACTTTATAATGTCCTCCATGCTGCTTCTTCTTAGGGTGTATATGGAGACATAGGGGAGGTAGGGTCCCCTCTTCTGTAGGTGCAGTGTATAGGAAACACCATAAACACAAGCCTCCTCACACTAGCTTAGTAAAAATGAGAGGAGTGTGGAGACCTTGTGAAATTCCTCAGACTGACAATTACCTATTGAAAAGGAAGAAGGCCTTCAGCAGCACAGAGTATTTCAGGAGAGACTTGTACTTATCGAACACATTGGCTACATAATAAAAGGAGCAGGGTCTTCAGCAGCAGAGTATCCACTGCAGTTACATACAGACTGGGCCGTATTTACCACTAGGCACCCGTGGTCCGGTGCCTAGGGCAGCACCTTGCAGGGGGGCAGCACCAGGGAGCAGGGGGACAGAAAAAAAACTAATTTTTTTGTTTTTATTTTTTTAGTTTCCCTCCTCCCGTTTAGACTTGCCAGTAAACCTGGTGTCTTTTCCAGGGGGGTGGGGGGTATGGTGGTATTGGTCAGGTCTGGTATCGCCAATAGGTGCGTGAAGATGGGGCGTCCTCAGGTTTAGCGCCTAGGGCGGCAGCAGCTGTTAATACAGCCCTGCATACAGACATGTAAGAAGAACCTGCTCCAGCAGCACAGAGTATTTCAGGAGACGTGAGCAGATCGAAAAGAATGGCTACATAATAAAAGGAGCAGGGTCTTCAGCAGCACAGAGTATTTCAGGAGAGACTTGTGCAGATCGAATAGAATGACTACATAATAAAAGGAGCAGGGTCTTCAGCAGCACAGAGTATCCACTGCAGTTACATACAGACATGTAAGGAGAGCCTGCTCCAGCAGCACAGAGTATTTCAGAGCAGTTTTGCACTGATCCCACATGGTTCAGCTGTGTAAGAAATAAACATCTCTTATGGTTTGTCTTGAAATATGTTTAAGAACTTTTGGGAGGAAAGGCAGTAGCGCCGGACCAGCCAAAAACCTGGGGGGATAGAACAACCAATCAGATGCTCTGTTTTCTCCTGGACATCACATGATGCTTTTACAGTTAGGGATCTACATCTGTGAGGGTAATAGAGGGGACTGAGCTCCACACAATACAATACTGCAGCCACCACTAGGGGCACTCACCAGAAGACAAGTTACTTACTTCCAGTACTTATCAGCTGCTGTATGTCCCGCAGGAAGTGGTGTATTCTTTCCAGTCTGACACAGTGCTCTCTGCTGCCACCTCTGTCCATGTCAGGAACTGTCCAGAGCAGCAGCAAATTCCCATAGAAAACCTCTCCTGCTCTGGACAGTTCCTGACATGGACAGAGGTGGCAGCAGAGAGCTCTGTGTCATACTACTAGAGAGAATACACCACTTCCTGTTGGACATCCAGCAGATGATAAGTACTGGAAGACTGGAGATTTTTTTTAAATAGAAGTAAATTACAAATCTCTGGCACCAGTTGATTTGAAAGAAAAAAAAAAACATTTTGGTGAACAACCCCTTTAACTCCATACTCTATACCCTAGACCAGTGTCTCACCTCCACTCCTCATCTTGTGAGCTGCGACAAGTGTTATGTCTACATTGTGACCTCCAGGGGGAGCTGAGAACACTAATGTAGCCTACCAGGGACATTCTCAGTAACTGCACTGCTACCCTAGACCACCAGGGATGATAGCATAAACCCCTCTCCCATAGGCATTACTGGTATAAGAAGCCCAAGGATGAAGGACCGGCCATAGCTCGCTCCTCGGACGATTGGATCTTCTGTGTGATTGTAAATGATCAGTGTTGGTCATATGCATTCTGTCAGCCCACATATAAGGGCCCAATAGTAGTCGGCCCCCTGCCCATAACCACCATATCAGGAATGCTGCCGGCCTTACCTCCTGGAGGGGTTAAAGGTGATGACCAGAGGGTCCTAGTTTCTGTGTAGTGTCGCCTCATAGTGTCAGCAGCCAGTTGTTATGTTCAATGACAGGAATAAGAAATCATGAGAGCTGCCATGTAGCATTACTGCCATCCCCCTAGTGGGGGCTGAAGACCAGGGGGTCCCCGTTCCGATGTATGCTGTAACATTAAGCTTCTTGGGGATCAGGCTTGGGGGGGGGGGGGGGGATAGGTGATCAGCAGCAGAAGAGGAATGTTCTTCTCTACTCATCCATCAGAAAGGAAGATCCTCTCCGGCTCAGCCCGGGGCCCCTTACAGATCATATATCAGTATAGGAAGGGGGGGGGGGGGGTGACACTGAAGTATGGATATTACACAATATCAGATCAGTGCTGAAGCCCCAGCCATACTCCTGCTGTGCATTATACTCAGCTCTGCTACATCTGGTGACCACACAGCAGCCGGCACTACACCCGCACAGCAGCCGGGGGCCGGCGCTACACCCGCACAGCAGCCGGGGGCCTCCACTACACCAGACCAGCACAGCAGCCGGGGGCCTCCACTACACCAGACCAGCACAGCAGCCGGGGGCCGCCACTACACCCGCACAGCAGCCGGGGGCCGCCACTACACCAGCACAGCAGCCGGGGGCCGCCACTACACCAGCACAGCAGCCGGGGGCCGCCACTACACCAGCACAGCAGCCGGGGGCCGCCACTACACCAGCACAGCAGCCGGGGGCCGCCACTACACCAGCACAGCAGCCGGGGGCCGCCACTACACCCGCACAGCAGCCAGGGGCCGGCTCCACACCCGCACAGGACATCACCCAGGAGGCTGAATATTCCTTGTAGACGCTTCAGTCATTCTGGGTGGCAAACAACTTTAGCAGCCACTAAACCTTATAGATGTGTCTGGACCGACCTGATAGGGTTAAATACATAGCATCACACATGGTAGGCTTACATACCGGCCTCAGGAGCATGTATCACACACAGAAGACACAGATAACACCAGACAGTATCTCACAACAGGCTTAGATACAGATACTCACACATCATCACACGTGAAAGGCTTTCATACAGAAGACAGTATCACACATGCTTAGATACCAGACAGTATCACACAACATGCTTAGATACCTCAGACAGTATCACACAACATGCTTAGATACCTCAGAGAGTATCACACAACATGCTTAGATACCTCAGACAGTATCATACATGAAAGGCTTATATACAGCAACTCAGCAGACAGTATCACGCATCAGGCTTAGATACCTCACATGAAATGCTTACATACAGCAGCCAAGCAGACAGTATTACATAACAGGCTTAGATACCCAAGCATAGCAAATAGTATCATGCATAAAAGGCTTACATCCAGCAACTCAGCGCAGTATCACACTTGAAAGGCTTAGATACACCAGCACAGTGGAAGTGGCACACATGATAGGATTAGATACCCAAGCACAGAAGACAGTATCACACATAGGCTTAGATACCAGCATTATGTAGACCAGGAGAGGGGAACCTTTGCCCTCCTGCCTGGACAGCCTTGATGGGAATTTTAGTTTTGCAATAGCTGGAAGGCCGAAGGTTCCCCATCCCTGCTGTAGACAGTATCATACATGTCAGGCTTAGATACAACAGCAGATTTGATAGGCTTGGATACACCTGCACAACAGACAGTATCAGCTATTTACTTATGTATGGAAATTATTTCTACATACTGGAAGCCTCCGTGCTGATGGCGCCCTCTGGTGACCACATGGCAGTACAGGACGAGGCTCCTCATATACACAGCAGACGATCCCTCATATTCTGGATATATATATATATATATATATATATATATATATATATATATATATATATTATAGAGAGAGACCACCTCCAGCTAATCCCCAAAATAACACAGCGCCCCAGATCTGTACACACGGATGCCGCTCTGACGTGAACATTTATTTGTGTTCTCACTTCTGTCCATAAATTAAAGATTTTACATTCATTAAACATAAAAACGACTCCGGCCACAAAGCAAATTCTGTTCTTACTGTAAAGTCACTGAGAGACTGAGGGATGTGACTGTGGAGACAGTGATGACGCAAGAACCTGTGCGGACCCCTGGCGGCAGGAGGAGGAGACACAGATGGAAGCAATTTTAGTTTAAAAATGACAGAATCCCACTTTATGGCACTGCTGCAAACCATGAAGGCTGAAGAATAAGCAGCTGACAGACCCTTTGGCGGTGGCGGCTTATCTCCCCCAGAGAACAAAGGATTGAGTATGTTCAAATCAGACATGCCCGATCCTTCATCTACCCTGACATCTGCTATGGGAGGAGAATAGCGACATGGTACATCTCACTGAAAGTATGAGCTTCGGACAAGTTTTATCTAATATATATGTCCTGCTTTAACTTATGTTCAATAAAAGGGGGTCTCTATTTATCAAAGTGCCCCCAATAGTGAAGGCTGCTTACATGACCGTGACATCATCGGGCAGTGACATCAACCAAGCCCATGATATCTTGCAGGGTAACATGGCTTTTCTCATGTGAAATCAATCCTAATCTTTGTATAATGAAGGATTAGCTCTCTAACATACTATTCAAGGTCTCTGCTTGCTGTCAGTGAATGGAAGTATCATTGTGCACATCAAGAGGCTGAAAACTCTTCGCCTTATACTACAGGGTGCGGTTCAGGGAAGAAACAGAGTGCTGCACCTCACACCTATGGCTGATACTAGTGCCCCTAGGCAAAATAAAAAACACATCAGAATTTTGTGTATGAATTGATCAAGCCATACTGCCCCATGTACCTCGTGCCGGTATCTGATACACATTTGTTAGCTATGGTGAGTGCAATACCTTATCCAGACTTGTGCTGTTTGGGGGCAGCTTCCTCCGCCGGCGGTGCTGGCTGGGTTTTGGTGTGGCATTTTTGGGTCTATTCCTGTGGCATTGGGGTTGCAGGGCCGTTCCATGGCCTCCCTTCCCTGACTGTGCACGCCTGCGGGGGTGGTGGTCGCTGACTGGCACAGTGTGGACTTAGTGTAGGGACCCATGTGTATCAGATACCTGCACGAGGTACATGGGGCAGTATGGCTTGATCAATTCACATACAGAATTCTGATGTTTTTTATGCAGCCGAGAGGCACTAGTGTCAGCCATAGGTGTGAGGTGCAGCACTCTGTTTCTTCCCTGAACCGTATTATACTACAGGGTGATTGCTGCAAATTATATAGAGACACGGGGGATGCTGCTGGAGGAGCGGATACAATAGTGACAAACCCTCAGCTGTGAGAAGTATCAGACTGTCCTTATGAAAGTGAACGATTCTATGTGATAACAGCAAGCGGAGATCCTGAAAATGGTAAAACTACAAATATACCGACGCAAAACTCTTCAGTATACAGTGATTACTATTCATTTTACATGACAGTGGATTCTAAAATGTAGTGTGTGTGTGTATATATATATATATATATATATATATATATATATATGTATATGTATGCGTGTGTATACATATATACACACACATACATAAATAAACACATTTTATATATATATTTATACACACATACATACATACACACACACACACATATATATATACACACACACACACACACCCTATAAAAGCCTGTGCTTCTCCAAACCATAAGTTATAGTGGCAGTAAGCAGAATGATGGCTGCCATGGTCACTACTTGTGGTCATCCAGGATGAGCGGGTCATCAGTCCACCGAGGTCCGGCTTGTGCTAACACAGTGACAGCGCCCCCCGACCAGTGAGAGGAGGAGACAGAAACACCATGGATACTTGATTGTGGTACTGATTGGCATTAGCTGATGGTGGCGCCGCTCTGCCGTAACAGGATCATTGCTGTGGCCTCCGGAGGAAGTTATTTACAAGCCGACTCTGTGCCTCCGGACCGCAGGTCACTAACAGGCCGGGAAGACGCTGACGAGGAAAACAGGAATAGAAAGATAAGGATGTGAGTCATAGAAACATGGAAGGCTGGCGGCAGAGAACCCCCCTCCCCCCAGGGATCTAGTCTACCTATAAGAAGCAAACCTATAAAGTCACAGAGCTATCCCTCTCCCTCGGGGGCAGGACACCTATTCACACATCTTGCACCTCCATAACCTGCTGCTAAAGTAAGTGGTATATGCTATTGCTGGAAGTCACACTGACGGGCACTGCCATCCACCTGACCAGCAATTCCGTATCCCTCAGGTGTTATCAAGCCCCCAAGTACAGGGTCATGGATGGGAGGGGGAGTGAGGAGGTATTACAGTGTATTACACTGGAGATGCCTGGAACCACCCCCCCCCCCCCCCATGTACTGTATATTCTTATATTCTCCGGAGTACCTCCTAAATCTGCTGCAGATGAACTCAGTATAAACAAATAGCTGGGACATCGCTAATATTACGGAAACTAATCTTCTAACCTGTTCATAGTTCCCCTTCTATAATATAATGTAATAATATAATCTTACCACTGAAATCCTCCAACTGGTTCTGCAAACCGATGGCGCACCAAGAAGGTGGCAACAGCCTCCGCGACCTGTGCAGGAGAGAAGACATAGAAATTAGTCGCAGCGCCACCCGGTGGTCAGTGTATAGCCCCTACACCCAACTCATAAAAGCGCCCATAGATTATAGTGGGTAGCCTCCTCTATTTTCAATCCATAGCCTGACATCTGGGTGGTATTGCAGCCTGTCTGATCCCCTGTTAAAGATCAGCATCACCCGGTTTCTCGCTGCTCTTAAACCTCTGCTTTATTAAATCAATGTGTGTGATCCCTTCTGATCTCTTCCTTGGTTGGGGTCGCAGCCGTCACATCTCACCCATCACACATTCATGGCTTATACAGTGCATTCAAATCTGTTGCGGGAAAACCATTTTTTTTTTTACTGGTGCCACAGAGTGACAGAGATTTGTAATTTACTTCTATTAAAAAAAATCTCACGTCTTCCAGTACTTATCAGCTGCTGTGTGACCTGCAGGAATTGGTGTATTCTTTCCGGTCTGGAAAGCAGGAGAAGTTTTCTATGGGGATTTGCAGCTGCTCAGTAAGTTCCTGACATGGACAGAGGTGGCAGCAGAGAGCACTGTGTCAGGGTGGGTTCACACTGAGGAATTCTCGACGAATTGGGGTGGGTTCACACTCTCAAATCAACATGGATAAATTCCTGCGGATTCTGGTCGCTCGTACAAATTCGCAGCGGCGTGCAAATCCGCCTGAGCCACAGACACCGGGCCGTGCCCATTCAGCCGAGAGAACTGATGTGTCAATTCTTTTGGCGGAATGCGGAATGGTGTCTTTGGCTCAGGAGGATATGCGCGCAGATGTGAACGGGTACGAGCGACGGAATCCACCGGAATTTATCCGTGCGGATTCCGTAGTGTGACACACCCTTTGTAGAGGAAAGTTTTCTGCTTAAAATTCCTCAGCTCTGGCAGAATAGGAGCGGAATTTGAGCAGAACACACAGAGAATTTAAGCTCCAATTGACTTCTACAGGATTCCTATAGCAGAATCCGCCCAAAGAATTGACATGTCAATTCTTTAGACGGAAAGCTGATCTGCAGCAGAAAATTCTCCAGTGTGAACAACAGAGTGGAAATACCATTGAGCACAATGGGACATTGCTCTGTACATATTTTACAGGAGGAAATTTCAGCTGAAATAAGAGCAGATTCCTCTTCAATTCCTCGCCTGTTCCTCAGTGTGAACCCACCCTCAGGCTGGAAAGAATACACCACTTCCTGCAGGACATACAGCAGCTGATAAGTACTGGAGGACTGAAGGTTTTTTTTAATAGAAGTAAATTACAAATCTCTGGCACTTTATGGCACCAGCTGATTTGAAAGATTTTTTTTGGTGAACAACCCCTTTAACTATAAAATAAACCTTTATATTTTTTTTTAACAGGTGGTCACTACTGACTATAGCATCTAAGTGGTTTAATGGCCTGGACCATACTTTTGATTTCTGATCTTGGCCTGATGTAACTCACTGTCAGCTGCTGTCTATAAGCCTCAGCCTGCACCGTCCCCATTGACACTAAAGGGTTACCCCGCATCCCGTGTCTTACTTTATCTGGAGCGTCTTCATGTACAGCATGGCCGCACTGCGGGAGAACCTGCATCTGGAACTTTCCTGTAATAGAAATTGTAAAATGTGAAGGAGACTATTGTAGCTGCACACAGGGTGAGGATCTCAGATCCATCCTGACAGTACAATCCCCTAGTGTGGTTCCATAACCAATAGTCATCTGTGGCTCTAGAACAGGGATGGGGAACCTATGGCCCTTCAGCTGTTGCAAAACTACAATTCCCATCATGCCTGGAGAGCCAAAGGCTTTGGTTGCTGGACCCGGCAGGGTGCCGAATGTACTGTACACACAAGAGCCCATGTCATATCAATAAACTTACCCTGCATCTGTCCTATTGTGAGGTCCTTGTCCAATCTGTCCACTCCTGAAAAAGAGTTATCATCTAAGTCTATGATCAGCCAGACTGTAAGCTCTACCCTACTACTTAGAATACTCATCATTCATTGCTGATAAAGAAGAGGTATTACTGTATTTCAGCAGGCCACTGCTCAGTCTCAGGACACCTGTTCTAGAGAGCAGGTAAGGGATAAGTGCTATCAGTGTGACCACCCCTATAAATGGGAATGCCTCTGTGCCGAAGATATAGCTCTGTATGTCCTGCAGGAAGCGGTATATTCTCTCCAGTCTGACACAGTGCTCTCTGCTGCCACCTCTTTCCATGTCAGGAACTGTCCAAAACAACAGCAAATCCCCATAGAAAACCTCTCCTGCTCTGGACAGTTCCTGACATGGACAGAGGTGGCAGCAAAGAGCACTGTGTCAGTGCAGAGAATACACCACTTCCTGCAGGACATACAGCAGCTGATAAGTACTGGAAGACTGGAGATTTTTTAAATGGAAGTAAATTACAAATCTATATAACTTTTTGACACAGTTGATTTGAAAGAAAAATATATTTTTTTTTTACCAGAGTACCACTTTAAAGGACTATTCCAGATCCTAAAAACCTCTTCCCAATCCAAATGATAAAGAATAGATGTCTGACTGCAAAGTGTCCAACCCCAACAGAGACGTTGAGAATGGGACTTTGATGGTAAGGAATGGTGGGTTGGCACACAATCCATGTATTATGTATAGAAGGGCCGGATATACCCCAGTACAGCACTCCACCGCTCCTGAATCTGCACAGGTTTCTATCCAGTGCATGTGAATGGAGTATAATACTCTTCTATACCCTGCATTTGTATGTGGGATGTTAGAAAATACGATGAATCCAAATCGAATCCTTAGGGTGTGAACGAGACCTAAAACCTGCAGAGCGGCAGAGGTCACCCACCTGCCAGGAGAAGCTGTTTAGGAATGGAGCAGCTGAGGAAGAGGTTGGAAAGACCCCTGAACCAACCCTCCCAGTACTTCTCAGTCTTTGACAGCTCGATCCTCCAGGTGTAGGGGCGCTCCTTCTTGGTCTGAAAAAAGCAAAAAACAAAGCAATGAAATTAAAGACATTTCAGAAGTTTCAGAAAATATTCATCCTGTGTGTGATGAAATCTCGTACAATCTTCCAGTATATGGTCTGTATTAAAGGAGTTATCCAGGCTTATAAGAACATGGCCGCTTTCTTCTACAAACAGCACCTGTCCTGTCCTCAGTTTGGGTGTGGGGTTTTGCAGCTCAGTTCCACACACAACCTGGGGACAGGGGTGGAGCTGTTTTTGCCAAAAAGTAGTAATATTTTAAAATCCTGGATAATCCCTTTAGGTTTTCAAGATATCTGTTTGCAGACACTGATGGAAACCATTGGTTACTTCCAGTGGATACAAATCCTTCCTGGTTATGTGACGGACACCAAGGTGTCGGCTTGTGATAACAGCTTGGATGACCTCTTACTGACGGGTTCTTCAGTCATAAATGGCACAATGCTCCTCACAACTGGATGTGAGGAAAATCACAGTACTTGTTGCGGGATCTACAGAGCATGCTCGCTACAACCTGTCACCAGCATCTACGGGGCCATGGGCTGCACCATAACTTGGGTACAATACACACAGGGTGATGGGATGACACAGCAGAGCTCCCGGCTCTCCTCTCACCTCTGTATCATCCTCTTTCTTCCTCTTGTTAATGGACTGTCCTCCGTTCTCCTCTTCATCTTCTTCCTCTTCTTCAATGATTCCTTCTACTAAAGCTTTTGGCCCTTCAGGACTTGTGGCTTCTTCACACCTATGGATAAAGCAGCACACGTGACGTATAGATATCATACATGTGTAGATGATTGGATCTGGAGAGGAACACACATACTAAGGCCGACCACACGTAGGTTGTAGAACTGCCGGTGGTTCTCCCCTCTCAGACGGGAGAGGTGGCCGTCAGGCATATATATGCCCACCACCCTGGGACATTTACAGCTGAATACTCACTGTTTGACTTGTCCCACCATGGACACTCGGGCCGAGTCCAGGTTTCGGATCTGGCCGCTCTTCACACTGAGAAAACACGACTTCACAGTCAAATGTATGGATTTTTTTTTTTTAACTGAAACCTGTAGTGTGTATATTAAAGGGGTTATCCAGAATTAGAAAAAAACACAGCTACTTTCTTACTGAAACGGCACCCCCCTCTCCTCAGGTTGTGTGTGGTATTACAATTCAACTCCTTTCAATGGGAAATCCCACAATTTATTTATTTTTTTTAATCCCCGGAAGGCAGAGGGTGTGCCCCCATAGCCCCGCCCTCTGTTGCTGCAATGTCATATGGATTGCCTGCTCAGCCAGTCAGAGACTGCAGTGGTGTCCCGCCCCAGTCACCGATTGGATGGGAAGGCAATCTATCAGCAGGCTGTGACACCGCAGCAGCAGGGGCTACAGGAGGCCGGCAGCTGTCAGAGCAGCGCTGTGGGGGCACAGGGACTGATAAGTATATAATCTTTTTATGTTCCTGTACTCCCTGCCTGTGCTTTTTTTTCCACAGGACTTCTCTTTTCACTTCAGTAGAACTGAGCTACAAAACCCACACCCAACCTGAGCACAGGAGTGGTGCTGTTTCTGGAGGAAAGCAGCCATGTTTTTCAATGCCCGGACAACCCCTTGAATATACATTGGCACAAATATATATCTGCAGTGACCGACCTCCACTCAATGGCGTTCTCAAGCGATTTAAAGGTCTTGGGACGGCTGCGAAGGAAGTTCTGCATACTGTTCAAAGCATCCATTGCCGTGCCTAGGAAAGAGAGCAAAGTATAAAGAATAAAGTATCCAGGATCAGTAGAGACCAGTCTGTGTGCAGCAGAAGGATCAGAGCTACCACAATATAATGAATATTGTCCACTAGAAACAACGGCCATGTGTTAGTTGCAGCCTGATACATGGTCACTCACCTTCCACAACATCGATCATGCAGAGGCCCAGCAAGCTAGGGATGAGGTTAGCTGCGGCAGTGTGCACGGCGATGGCTCCCCCCATACTGTGTCCTATCAGCATGATGGGAGGGGGGAGGTCCCCGTACAAGGCTTCCACCACATTCCCAATGTCCCTGACAACATAGACACAGATCAGCTATGAGATAGACGTTCAGTGTATATAACACCAAGAATAACTCCGTCACATGAGACTCACCGGGCCATGGTCTCTGCTGACAGGTCCTCTGGGTTCTTCACCTTGGTTTCTCCTGGAGGATAAAATAAATGGCTGCTTATTATTTCTACTAGCCAGCTTATTATACAGTAATATATATATATATATATATATATATATATATATATATATATATATATATATATATATATATATATATATATATATATCTGCCATAGCTTACCATGGCCTCGCTGATCTATTGCAACCACTCGGCACTGAATCCGGCTGATGATCGCAGTCTAGGAAAAGGGGGAAATATACAAGGTTGTTACCCAGACCTCAGACTGATGTCCTTCTGCACCACTGTGACCCCCCAATCTGCTCTGCTACACCTTCCTATAACCTCCACCTCTCACTGCTACACCTCCATCATGGCTTCCTATGACCCCATCTCTCACTACTACACCTCCATCATGGCTTCCTATGACATCACCATCTCTCACTACTACACCTCCATCATGGCTTCCTATGACACCACCATCTCTCACTACTACACCTCCATCATGGCTTCCTATGACCCCACCACCTCTCACTGCTACACTTCCATCATGGCCTCCTATGACCCCACCACCTCTCACTACTACACCTCCATCATGGCTTCCTATGACACCATCTCTCACTACTACACCTCCATCATGGCTTCCTATGACACCACCATCTCTCACTACTACACCTCCATCATGGCTTCCTATGACCCCATCTCTTACTACTACACCTCAATCATGGCTTCCTATGACCCCATCTCCCACTACTACACCTCCATTATGGCTTCCTATGACCCCATCTCTCACTGCTACACCTCAATCATGGCTTCCTATGACCCCCATCTCTCACTGCTACACCTCTTTCATGGCTTCCTATGACCCCACTATCTCTCACTACTACACCTCCATCATGGCTTCCTACGACCCCACCACCTCTCACTGCTACACCTCCATCATGGCTTCCTATGACCCCACTATCTCTCACTACTACACCTCCATCATGGCTTCCTATGACCCCATCTCTCACTACTACACCTCCATCATGGATTCCTACGACCCCATCTCTCACTACTACACCTCCATCATGGCTTCCTATGACACCATCTCTCACTACTACACCTCCATCATGGCTTCCTATGACACCACCATCTCTCACTACTACACCTCCATCATGGCTTCCTATGACCCCATCTCTCACTACTACACCTCCATCATGGCTTCCTATGACACCACCATCTCTCACTACTACACCTCCATCATGGCTTCCTATGACCCCACCACCTCTCACTGCTACACCTCCATCATGGCTTCCTATGACCCCATCTCTTACTACTACACCTCAATCATGGCTTCCTATGACCCCATCTCCCACTACTACACCTCCATCATGGCTTCCTACGACCCCACCACCTCTCACTACTACACCTCCATCATGGCTTCCTATGACTCCACTATCTCTCACTACTACACCTCCATCATGGCTTCCTATGACACCACCATCTCTCACTACTACACCTCCATCATGGCTTCCTATGACCCCATCTCTCACTACTACACCTCCATCATGGCTTCCTATGACACCACCATCTCTCACTACTACACCTCCATCATGGCTTCCTATGACCCCACCACCTCTCACTGCTACACCTCCATCATGGCTTCCTATGACCCCATCTCTTACTACTACACCTCAATCATGGCTTCCTATGACCCCATCTCCCACTACTACACCTCCATCATGGCTTCCTACGACCCCACCACCTCTCACTACTACACCTCCATCATGGCTTCCTATGACTCCACTATCTCTCACTACTACACCTCCATCATGGCTTCCTATGACCCCACTACCTCTCACTGCTACACCTCCATCATGGCTTCCTATGACCCCATCTCTCACTACTACACCTCCATCATGGCTTCCTATGACCCCATCTCTCACTACTACACCTCTATCATGGCTTCCTATGACCCCACTATCTCTTACTACTACACCTCCATCATGGCTTCCTATGACCCCATCTCTCACTGCTACACCTCCATCATGGCTTCCTACGACCCCACCACCTCTCACTGCTACACCTCCATCATGGCTTCCTATGACCCCACTATCTCTTACTACTACACCTCCATCATGGCTTCCTATGACCCCATCTCTCACTGCTACACCTCCATCATGGCTTCCTACGACCCCACCACCTCTCACTGCTACACCTCCATCATGGCTTCCTATGACCCCACTATCTCTTACTACTACACCTCCATCATGGCTTCCTATGACCCCATCTCTCACTGCTACACCTCTATCATGGCTTCCTATGACCCCATCTCTCACTACTACACCTCAATCATGGCTTCCTATGACCCCACCACCTCTCACTGCTACACCTCCATCATGGCTTCCTATGACCCCACTATCTCTTACTACTACACCTCCATCATGGCTTCCTATGACCCCATCTCTCACTGCTACACCTCTATCATGGCTTCCTATGACCCCATCTCTCACTACTACACCTCAATCATGGCTTCCTATGACCCCACCACCTCTCACTGCTACACCTCCATCATGGCTTCCTATGACCCCACTATCTCTCACTACTACACCTCCATCATGGCTTCCTATGACCCCACTATCTCTTACTACTACACCTCCATCATGGCTTCCTATGACCCCATCTCTCACTGCTACACCTCTATCATGGCTTCCTATGACCCCATCTCTCACTACTACACCTCAATCATGGCTTCCTATGACCCCACCACCTCTCACTGCTACACCTCCATCATGGCTTCCTATGACCCCACTATCTCTTACTACTACACCTCCATCATGGCTTCCTATGACCCCATCTCTCACTGCTACACCTCCATCATGGCTTCCTATGACCCCATCTCTCACTACTACACCTCAATCATGGCTTCCTATGACCCCACCACCTCTCACTGCTACACCTCCATCATGGCTTCCTATGACCCCACTATCTCTCACTACTACACCTCCATCATGGCTTCCTATGACCCCACCATCCCTCACTGCTACACCTCCATCATGGCTTCCTATGACCCCACCACCTCTCACTGCTACACCTCCATCATGGCTTCCTACGACCCCATCTCTCACTACTACACCTCCATCATGGCTTCCTATGACCCCATCTCTCACTACTACACCTCCATCATGGCTTCCTATGACCCCATCTCTCACTGCTACACCTCCATCATGGCTTCCTATGACCCCATCTCTCACTACTACACCTCCATCATGGCTTCCTATGACCCCATCTCTCACTACTACACCTCCATCATGGCTTCCTATGACCCCATCTCTTACTACTACACCTCAATCATGGCTTCGTGCAGCCCTGTGACCCTCCTGTGATATCCACTGCTACCCCTCCAGCTCTACCAAGGATTTCCCCTGATACTCTCCTTCCTGTCTCCATGTCGGTACTCACCGTGAAGACTGCCCAGGACAGTGCAGAATGGCCGCCTCCATGTAGAAGCAGCAGGACGGGCCCCTCCGATCCACTCTTGTAAATACGAAAGCTGTGTTCCAAGTTAAGGAAGAGATGGAGCGGACGGATGCATGATACCACAACTAATAGAGAGATGTCTGCTCTCCCCAAGTCCTCATGTAGCCCCTATAGCCGCAGGAAGCTATACATGATACTGACATCCATGGATATCACTGAGGACAATGTCACGACCGATGCCAGTCGGCTCCTTACAACTAACCGCCAACTTGTGGGCCACCTCCAGAAGTCAGGTGATCAGGCATGTTGGATTTCAAGGGAGATATGCCAGTGCTAAAAAGGGCCTGGTGGAAATGCAGGAGGGCGCCTAACAGCCGCCGAGGAGGGCGCCTAACAGCCGCCGAGGAGGGCGCCTAACAGCCGCCGAGGAGGGCGCCTAACAGCCGCCGAGGAGGGCGCCTAACAGCCGCCGAGGAGGGCGCCTAACAGCCGCCGAGGAGGGCGCCTGACAGCCGCCGAGGAGGGCGCCTGACAGCCGCCGAGGAGGGCGCCTGACAGCCTTTGAAGGGAACCACTCACTAAGAAATTGCCCCCTCAAGGCCATCTCTGAGCGCTGAAGCAGCCAGGGAAGCATGAATAATGGAGAGGTTTCCTGTCTATACAACACCCCTCCATATCCCACTCAGGACCTGGATGACGTTACCTGCAGAATGTCAGGCAATGGTATAATACTACTAAATTACATGAAGCCCATGACCCTGTATCAGAGGGACCCTGACCCTTCCGTATACCCCAATACACAATACAGATGAGTAACCCCTGACCGCACATATAGGCTCTGGATATATCTTTGCCGGTTTCACTTTCCACGACCACATCCTCCATGGACTCAAAATACTGGCTCCAGGGAACGGGGGAGAAGTCTCGCTTCCTTCCTGGCCTAGAAAGAAAGAGAATAAAATCCTTTAAGTCTCAAAAAAAACCTTTAATCCAGTATCCGACAAGTCTGGCATTTCTGACAGAATGATGGCTGAGAAGAAGAAAACTGATACAACTACAACTCCCAGCATGTCATGACAGCGGAAGGAGTGGAAGAGCACAACCAGGCTGGAGATCAGTGATCTAAGCTCACTGAAGGCTGTCAGGGCATGCTGGGAGCTGTAGTCCCCTACCAGCTGGAGATCTACTGGACTATTAGGTAGCGATCCCCTATACCAGATTACCAGACAGTGTAATCCATACACAATGGCTCCGCTCATCATCGCTTACCCCATTCTCATCTTGGATCCAGACTGCAGGGCCCCAGGCATAGGTGGTCGTGGGGGTAACCGCCCCACGTGGAGTTGCTTTTCCAAGGTAGACATATTCTGTGGAAGACAAAAGAAGACGTCTGTTATAGTAAATCCCTTCCATACGTGTATCAGCCAGGGGATGGTATACAGAGAGGTGTAAAGAGCAGCACCAAAGCTCCTATGTCATCTCATACACTGATGTAACAAGAACTCGCCCCTATAGGTTCTAACCAGAACTGCAGAGCTACATCAGCCCATACATGCCTTTGACCGGCCATGTTTCTCTAGATCTAGATCTGGATCCATCTGCCCGGCCATGTTTCTCTATAGAGATCTGGATCCATCTGCCCGGCCATGTTCCTCTAGATCTAGATCCATCTGACCGGCCATGTTTCTCTAGATCTAGATCTGGACCCATCTGACCGGCCATGTTTCTCTATAGAGATCTGAATCCATCTGACCGTTCATGTTTTTCTATAGAGAAACATACACATGGAAGTCAGCTCACCCCAGCTGAATAGAGGTGCATGCAGGTACACGGGTCTCCAGGTAAGGGTGGAGCACGTGGATATGGTTGCGGGCCGTATCCCGTGTATACAGATCCAACGTAGAAAGGTTTTCCACAGCTCCTTAGGTAGTGCAAAAATTCTTTATTGGTACATATAAGGTGAAGTTAAAAACTGGTTAAAATCGCGCCATTTTAACCAGTTTTTAACTTCACCTTATATGTACCAATAAAGAATTTTTGCACTACCTAAGGAGCTGTGGAAAACCTTTCTACGTTTTTCTATAGAGATCTGGATCCATCTGACCGTTCATGTTTTTCTATAGAGATCTGGATCCATCTGACCCGCCATGTTTCTCTATAGAGATCTGGACCCATCTGACCGGCCATGTTTCTCTATAGAGATCTGGATCCATCTGACTGGCCATGTTTCTCTATGGATCTGGATCCATTTGCCCGGCCATGTTTCTCTAGATCTGGATCCATCTGACCGGCCATGTTTCTCTATAGAGATCTGGATCCATCTGACCGGCCATGTTCCTCTAGATCTAGATCCATCTGACGGGCCATGTTTCTCTAGATCTATCTGACCGGCCATGTTTCTCTATAGAGATCTGGATCCATCTGACCGGTCCTGTTTTTCTATAGAGATCTGGATCCATCTGACCGGCCATGTTTCTCTAGATCTAGATCCATCTGACCGGCCATGTTTCTCTAGATCTAGATCCATCTGACCGGCCATGTTTCTCTAGATATGGATCCATCTGACCGGCCATGTTTCTCTAGATATGGATCTATCTGACCGGCCATGTTTCTCTATAGAGATCTGGATCAATCTGACCAGCCATGTTTCTCTATGGATCTGGACCCATCTGTTTCCCTTAGACACAATGCAGCTGGTTGTCGGCTGGTATATCCCGTCTATGCTGAGGAGCGGAGAGTTGCAGGATCAGACATGTCAGTCAGACACCAGTGTTATATTCGGCCGCAGTTTCCTGCTTCTCCTGTTCCTGACATGTGAGATCCCGGCCCCGCAGAGTCTAGACCTGGTGACCAGACCCCATTCCCAGTCACTCATATCACTGTATGACATCTAATGTGGCTTCACATGGAGATTGGAGAACATCAGCTGCTGCAGAACCTCATACTACACCTCAGCTGCTGCAGAACCTCATACTACACCTCAGCTGCTGCAGAACCTCATAAGACACCTCAGCTGCTGCAGAACCTCATCCTACACCTCAGCTGCTGCAGAACCTCATACTACACCTCAGCTGCTGCAGAACCTTATCCTATACACCTCAGCTGCTGCAGAACCTCATCCTAGACCTCAGCTGCTGTAGAACCTCATCACACACCTCAGCTGCTGCAGAACCTCATCCTATACACCTCAGCTGCTGCAGAACCTCATCATACACCTCAGCTGCTGCAGAACCTCATCACACACCTCAGCTGCTGCAGAACCTCATACTACACCTCAGCTGCTGCAGAACCTCATACTACACCTCAGCTGCTGCAGAACATCATAAGACACCTCAGCTGCTGCAGAACCTCATAAGACACCTCAGCTGCTGCAGAACCTCATACTACACCTCAGCTGCTGCAGAACCTCATACTACACCTCAGCTGCTGCAGAACCTCATCCTACACCTCAGCTGCCGCAGAACCTCATCCTACACCTCAGCTGCCGCAGAACCTCATCCTACACACCTCAGCTGCTGCAGAACCTCATCATACACCTCAGCTGCTGCAGAACCTCATCATACACCTCAGCTGCTGCAGAACCTCATCCTATACACCTCAGCTGCTGCAGAACCTCATCCTATACACCTCAGCTGCTGCAGAACCTCATACTACACCTCAGCTGCTGCAGAACCTCATAAGACACCTCAGCTGCTGCAGAACCTCATAAGACACCTCAGCTGCTGCAGAACCTCATAAGACACCTCAGCTGCTGCAGAACCTCATACTACACCTCAGCTGCTGCAGAACCTCATACTACACCTCAGCTGCTGCAGAACCTCATCCTACACCTCAGCTGCTGCAGAACCTCATCCTACACCTCAGCTGCTGCAGAACCTCATACTACACCTCAGCTGCTGCAGAACCTCATACTACACCTCAGCTGCTGCAGAACCTCATACTACACCTCAGCTGCTGCAGAACCTCATACTACACCTCAGCTGCTACAGAACCTCATACTACACCTCAGCTGCTGCAGAACCTCATCATACACCTCAGCTGCTGCAGAACCTCATCACACACCTCAGCTACTGCAGAACCTCATCCTATACACCTCAGCTGCTGCAGAACCTCATCATACACCTCAGCTGCTGCAGAACCTCATGATCCTCCCAATATAATAACCTTCCGCTTACCCTCCCTCCCGGCCATTAGAGTCTTATAATAAACCACCGCCCGGCCGCTCCTGTGACTCCCCCATCAGTAACAATACACTGGACATATAACGCCCCCTCCCCACACATCACACTATTGTGGCCTAGACGGTGCATCACCCGCTACAGAGAGGAGACCCCGCCTCCCGGTAACCTCCCGCCCGGTATCCTCCGCCCCCCCACTCCGCTCGTCACACGTACCGTCACTGTTACCGACCCCTCCAGGCCTCAGCCCACCAGCCACTGGGGTTTCCGTGGAGACAGCCGGTCCCGCCCACTAATTGGTGCTCCAGGATCTTACGTCACTGCGCACGGCACGCTGACATTTGCGTCAAGTCAATTTTGAATATTTTTTTTTACAATAACTTTATTATTATAAACAAATGTTAACACTTTTTTTTAATACACTGCCTAACTTTATTAGTACTGACAAATTTGAAGACTATCAGTAATGTGGATAAAGGACCTCTGTGCCCAGCGGTAAACGAGCCACTAGTCTCCATATAAATTTCCACTTCCTGCGGTTTGTCTGGAGAAAAAGCGGGCAACCTGAGAAGTGTTTCATATACATGAATCTTGTATATTTGTATCTCTCACGTTATACAGAACTACAAATCCCAGAAGGCCGCACGCTGTTTACACTGATCACGTGATAGGCCGGCGACGTCTTTGCTCCAACTGTCACTCCCAGCAGTCCCCGCGGGCCAAGTATTACTCGCTCCTGATTGGATGAGGCGGACGGAAGCGGAAGTGTCGCTCTGTGGTTGCCTAGAGACGGGAGAGAAGCTTCCGAGTGCTGACGGCGGGGAAAACGATATGACAGACGGGAGACGAGATGAAGAACCGGGGAACTAAGAGCGGAAAAGCGGCGAGCAGGAAGAAGAAAGGTGAAACCGGGGAGGAGGATGGAGAAGGTGTAATGTACAGGGAGAGGAGGATGGAGGAGGAGGTGTAATGTACAGGGAGAGGAGGATGGAGGAGGAGGTGTAATGTACAGGGAGAGGAGGATGGAGGAGGAGGTGTAATGTACAGGGAGAGGAGGATGGAGGAGGAGAAGGTGTAATGTACAGGGAGAGGAGGATGGAGGAGGTGTAATGTACAGGGAGAGGAGGATGGAGGAGGTGTAATGTACAGGGAGAGGAGGATGGAGAAGGTGTAATGTACAGGGAGAGGAGGATGGAGGAGGTGCAATGTACAGGGAGAGGAGGATGGAGGAGGTGTAATGTACAGGGAGAGGAGGATGGAGGAGGAGGTGTAATGTACAGGGAGAGGAGGATGGAGGAGGAGGTGTAATGTACAGGGAGAGGAGGATGGAGGAGGAGGTGTAATGTACAGGGAGAGGAGGATGGAGGAGAAGGTGTAATGTACAGGGAGAGGAGGATGGAGGAGGAGGTGTAATGTACAGGGAGAGGAGGATGGAGGAGGTGTAATGTACAGGGAGAGGAGGATGGAGGAGGAGGTGTAATGTACAGGGAGAGGAGGATGGAGGAGGAGGTGTAATGTACAGGGAGAGGAGGATGGAGGAGGAGGTGTAATGTACAGGGAGAGGAGGATGGAGGAGGTGTAATGTACAGGGAGAGGAGGAGGAGGTGTAATGTACAGGGAGAGGAGGATGGAGGAGGAGGAGGTGTAATGTACAGGGAGAGGAGGATGGAGGAGGTGTAATGTACAGGGAGAGGAGGATGGAGGAGGAGGAGGTGTAATGTACAGGGAGAGGAGGATGGAGGAGGAGGAGGTGTAATGTACAGGGAGAGGAGGATGGAGAAGGAGGTGTAATATACAGGGAGAGGAGGATGGAGGAGGTGTAATGTACAGGGAGAGGAGGATGGAGGAGGTGTAATGTACAGGGAGAGGAGGATGGAGGAGGTGTAATGTACAGGGAGAGGAGGATGGAGGAGGTGTAATGTACAGGGAGAGGAGGATGGAGGAGGAGGAGGTGTAATGTACAGGGAGAGGAGGATGGAGAAGGAGGTGTAATATACAGGGAGAGGAGGATGGAGGAGGTGTAATGTACAGGGAGAGGAGGATGGAGGAGGTGTAATGTACAGGGAGAGGAGGAGGTGTAATGTACAGGGAGAGGAGGATGGAGGAGGTGTAATGTACAGGGAGAGGAGGATGGAGGAGGTGTAATGTACAGGGAGAGGAGGATGGAGGAGGAGGAGGAGGTGTAATGTACAGGGAGAGGAGGATGGAGGAGGAGGAGGTGTAATGTACAGGGAGAGGAGGATGGAGGAGGTGTAATGTACAGGGAGAGGAGGATGGAGGAGGAGGGGTAATGTACAGGGAGAGGAGGATGGAGGAGGATGTGTAATGTACAGGGAGAGGAGGATGGAGGAGGAGGTGTAATGTACAGGGAGAGGAGGATGGAGGAGGAGGTGTAATGTACAGGGAGAGGATGGAGGAGGAGGTGTAATGTACAGGGAGAGGAGGATGGAGGAGGTGTAATGTACAGGGAGAGGAGGATGGAGGAGGTGTAATGTACAGGGAGAGGAGGAGGATGGAGGAGGTGTAATGTACAGGGAGAGGAGGAGGATGGAGGAGGTGTAATGTACAGGGAGAGGAGGAGGATGGAGGAGGTGTAATGTACAGGGAGAGGAGGATGGAGGAGGTGTAATGTACAGGGAGAGGAGGAGGATGGAGGAGGTGTAATGTACAGGGAGAGGAGGATGGAGGAGGAGAAGGTGTAATGTACAGGGAGAGGAGGATGGAGGAGGTGTAATGTACAGGGAGAGGAGGAGGATGGAGGAGGAGGTGTAATGTACAGGGAGAGGAGGATGGAGGAGGAGGAGGTGTAATGTACAGGGAGAGGAGGATGGAGGAGGAGGAGGAGGTGTAATGTACAGGGAGAGGAGGATGGAGGAGGAGGAGGTGTAATGTACAGGGAGAGGAGGATGGAGAAGGAGGTGTAATATACAGGGAGAGGAGGATGGAGGAGGTGTAATGTACAGGGAGAGGAGGATGGAGGAGGAGGAGGTGTAATGTACAGGGAGAGGAGGATGGAGAAGGAGGTGTAATATACAGGGAGAGGAGGATGGAGGAGGTGTAATGTACAGGGAGAGGAGGATGGAGGAGGTGTAATGTACAGGGAGAGGAGGAGGTGTAATGTACAGGGAGAGGAGGATGGAGGAGGAGGTGTAATGTACAGGGAGAGGAGGAGGTGTAATGTACAGGGAGAGGAGGAGGATGGAGGAGGTGTAATGTACAGGGAGAGGAGGATGGAGGAGGAGGTGTAATGTACAGGGAGAGGAGGATGGAGGAGGAGGAGGTGTAATGTACAGGGAGAGGAGGATGGAGAAGGAGGTGTAATGTACAGGGAGAGGAGGATGGAGGATGGAGGAGGAGGTGTAATGTACAGGGAGAGGAGGATGGAGGAGGAGGTGTAATGTACAGGGAGAGGAGGATGGAGGAGGTGTAATGTACAGGGAGAGGAGGATGGAGGAGGAGGTGTAATGTACAGGGAGAGGAGGATGGAGGAGGAGGTGTAATGTACAGGGAGAGGAGGATGGAGGAGGTGTAATGTACAGGGAGAGGAGGATGTGTAATGTACAGGGAGAGGAGGATGGAGGAGGAGGTGTAATATACAGGGAGAGGAGGATGGAGGAGGTGTAATGTACAGGGAGAGGAGGATGGAGGAGGTGTAATGTACAGGGAGAGGAGGATGGAGGAGGTGTAATGTACAGGGAGAGGAGGAGGTGTAATGTACAGGGAGAGGAGGATGGAGGAGGAGGTGTAATGTACAGGGAGAGGAGGAGGTGTAATGTACAGGGAGAGGAGGAGGATGGAGGAGGTGTAATGTACAGGGAGAGGAGGATGGAGGAGGATGGAGGAGGTGTAATGTACAGGGAGAGGAGGATGGAGGAGGAGGTGGTGTAATGTACAGGGAGAGGAGGATGGAGGAGGAGGTGTAATGTACAGGGAGAGGAGGATGGAGGAGGAGGTGTAATGTACAGGGAGAGGAGGATGGAGGAGGAGGTGTAATGTACAGGGAGAGGAGGATGGAGGAGGAGGTGTAATGTACAGGGAGAGGAGGATGGAGGAGGAGGTGTAATGTACAGGGAGAGGAGGATGGAGGAGGAGGTGTAATGTACAGGGAGAGGAGGATGGAGGAGGAGGTGTAATGTACAGGGAGAGGAGGATGGAGGAGGTGTAATGTACAGGGAGAGGAGGATGTGTAATGTACAGGGAGAGGAGGATGGAGGAGGAGGTGTAATGTACAGGGAGAGGAGGATGGAGGAGGTGTAATGTACAGGGAGAGGAGGATGGAGGAGGTGTAATGTACAGGGAGAGGAGGATGGAGGAGGAGACATTGCTCATACTGTGTAACTGTCTGACCGTCTTCCTTGTTCTCAGGGACCATAGACGTCTCCCCATCCACCTCTCTGCCGCCGCTGGTGGAGGGGCAGCTCCGCTGCTATGTGAGGGTCACTGTCAGTAAGATCCTGTGGACGATCCCCAGACCCCCCCGATCCGTACTGGTCAGACTCCGCTGGTGGGGAGAGACAAGCAATGGGACCGTCTTCCACCCCCGGGATTCATCACAGGCCGAACAGAAGGAAGTAAAGACGACGACCCGCTACGCTGTGCACTGCGGCCCCAAACAGCTGACCTCATACCTCACAGGTGACCCCCCATACCCTAACTGTGACCTCACAGCTGACCTCATACCTCACAGGTGACCCCCATACCCTAACTGTGACCTCACAGCTGACCTCATACCTCACAGGTGACCCCCCATACCCTATCTGTGACCTCACAGCTGACCTCATACCTCACAGGTGACCTTATACCTCACAGGTGGCCCCCATACCCTAACTGTGATCTCACAGGTGACCCCATATGTACCCTCATACCTCACAGGTTACCTCATACCTCACATATGACCTCACAGGTGACCCCCATACCCCTTATGTGACTTCATACCTCACATGTGACCCCATACCTAAAAGGTGACCCCTACAGGTCCTACAAGCAGGAGACTTCCAGGGCTTAGAGGGGCATTGGGGGTGTGGGGGGGGGGGGGTAGATTGGGGCAAGGTTTTCTCTCAGTAATTATTGTATTTTACCCTCCGCAGATATGGGGGCACTTGTGTTGGAAGTTCTCACCAGACTTGACCACCTTCCTATCGGTCGTGCACAGATCAACAACATCTCGCAACTTTCTCCAACGCATCCACTCGGTGGCTTCTTCACGGTTGTGTCCCCGACCTCGGAGAAAATGGGAGAACTCCAGGTGATGGGGCGGTATTGGCTGTCATTGGGCGATACATCTCTGCCGGCGAGACCTTACTAAGTGGCTTGTTTTCCCAGGTATCTGTGGCTCTGGAACCTCTGACATATGACACCAGCAGCTCCATCCTCGGTAATGATGTGAGCCAGGGTATAACTACATCAGGACACCCACCCAAGGGGGCACCAGTGAGGGCCAGCAAGCCAGACCACCGAGAGGCCGAGGGCAGCCGAGCCTCCACACCCAGGTAAGGCGCTGATCTCCTGCTGTATGTCTCATAGCAATTTCCCTCCAACAGCGCTTAAAGGTCATAAGTGTATGATCGCTCTTACTACTGGGGGGTACATGAAGCCTGCACAGACCTCCCAACACTATCCAGGTCTTAGAAGGAATTGCTCTACATGCACTGACTATTGTGTTCTAGGGGCAGAGACCACCTATACTTCAAGGAGAACACTGAACCTAATAGAGGTCTGGTGAGAGGACCACAAGATGACAATGCCAGGTTGTCACTGGGCCTCCCCTCTAAGGACAAGATGTCTGCCCTTCCTGTGACACAGGATAGGTCAGCTGATCACACCAAGTCTCCGTCCGGTGTGAGTGCCGCACCCGCTGCCAGGGACCTGCTAACAGGTTAGAGACCAAGAACCCCAATGTATAGATTACACATATATAGTATAATACAGACAACACTACAATGTATAGATTATATATAGACAGGCCTGGGCTATATACATATATAGTATAATACAGATAACACTACAATGTATAGATTATATATAGACAGGCATGGGCTATATACATATATAGTATAGTACAGATAACACTACAGTGTATAGATTATATATATAGGCAGGCCTGGGACATATACATATATAGTATAGTACAGATAACACTACAGTGTATAGATTATATATAGACAGGCCTGGGACATATACATATGTAGTATAATACAGATAACACTATAATGTATAGATTATATATAGAAAGGCCAGGGCTATACATATATAGTATAATACAGATAACACTACAATGTATAGATTATATATAGACAGGCATGGGCTATATACATATATAGTATAATACAGACGACACTACATTGTATAGATTATATATAGACAGGCCTGGGCTATATACATATATAGTATAATACAGACGACACTACAATGTATAGATTATATATAGACAGGCATGGGCTATATACATATATAGTATAATACAGACGACACTACATTGTATAGATTATATATAGACAGGCCTGGGACATATACATATATAGTATAATACAGACGACACTACATTGTATAGATTATATATAGACAGGCCTGGGACATATACATATATAGTATAATACAGATAACACTACAATGTATAGATTATAGACAGGCCTGGGGTGTATATATACGGTATAATACAATGTAATTCCAGTATATGGTGTACAGCGACGTCTTCTCTATAATATGACGTGTTTCGGTTCTCCAGCTCTCTTAGATCAGGGCAGCAAACTGAGAGACGCTATGGTGGAATCAGCGCTGCGATTAGACCCTGAGATGGATCCCGATGTGGAGTCTCTCCTGCCCCCTATCCTGGATCCAGGACATTACAGCTCCCAGCCTCTCAGGTAAGTGTCCTATATAGGTCTACATGGATCTCTTCCACCGCAACACAAGACCATACAGCATAACTTGTACCGTACACATTCTGCAGCCTCCCCCCATCTGCAAGCACTTTCTATAGGACTGACAGAGAGAGCGTAAAACAGCACTCATCATCAGTCCCAAAAATATGAATAGAGCGGCCGTGCACAGGCCAGACTGCAGATGTGGTCACTTAGGGGGCCAAGGGAACATTGTCCTCTTACTCAGTGGTGGTCCCAGCGACTGGACCCCCAACAATAGGACACTTATTATGTATCCACAGAATATGTAACTATTGTGGGTTATGTGTCTATTACCATATCCAGAGGTAGCTTGGCTATAACTACAGCATATAGCTATAGGGGCCACTCTCCCTCCTAACTAATATCCTCAAGCTGCTAGAAGAAGAAGAAGCAACAATTACTAATAGAAAGGGAGATACGTCCATCTAAACTTCGTTTTTTCTATTCACCTCTAGGGCAGCACCTGAGAGCCTCGCAGCGCATATTGATCAGAACCTCCTAAAGGCCCCCAGATCCTTGCCAGGCGGTGGTCTGATCCTGCCCCTCGCAGACCCCTCTCTTCCTGAATTAGAGATGAGCAGCGAGGGTCGGGCCATAGAGCTGCTCCTGGGCAGGTAAGCTTCTATCACTTATTACTGAGCAGAATCAGTGCAGGCAAAGGTCGACTTGGGATAGACCTGAACCAATCAGGTTACTGCTTTCGGTGTTACATGCACATAGAGCTGGATTCTGATTGGTTACAGTGATAAACTACAGTCCTCACTAAAATCATTGGCCCTTCTGGTAAGGCCTGTGTTGTGTGACTATAATGTATAACACACAGTCACTCTGGCATCTCTAGCACAGTACATAATGCAGTTTTTACTGTCCATTACCAGCTCCCCTGTATCCATCAGCCAGTTCTGGGATGGGACCGGTTCACCCCCCGAGTCCATAGCAGGAAGCGATTTCTACAATGAAAGTGAACTGAACGATCCCCTGTATGACCAGAGCCTGCTGGAGAATCTGTTCTACAAGGCACCGGTGAGAGAGGAGGAGCCACCACCTTCCTGTCATATGGCGGCTGTTTTATAGTAGATTCTAAGATGTGGGAATAACTATGTCCACACACAATAAGAAGGGAATAAAGTTTACTTAAGTAATAAAAGCAGATAGAATAAAAGATACAAACAAATACGAATCTGAGTAGAAAAGATAGAAATACAAAGCTAAGACAGACACAGTACAATATACTTAGCTATTTCAGGTCAGGACCCCCGCCCGTTCTTCAGGACGCCTGGGAGAGAAGTGGTGGTATACAGTGGTGCTTTGGATTATGAGCATAATTTGTTCCGGCACGGCGCTTGTAATCCAAATCCACCATTAAACCATTCAACCAAAGCAAATTTTCACATAAGAAATTTCCGACAATTGGTTCCACACCCCAAAAATAATGATTTATTATTCTGAATAACTTGTAAAACAGATTAACAAACATTCAGAAACAGCTGAATATGTGATATTATACGTTACTGTACAGCAGGGGTACTCAACAACTTTTAGTGAAGGTCCACTTACCGGGGTCTATTGTCAGGTGAAGGTCCGAGCTGAACATCAGTAGAAAACGTGTTTTGTTACTTTGTCACAAACGTTCAACTATTTATATACAGAATTGCTGCTTATTAGCGGGAAAATTGGCATTTTTTTCTCTCTCACCAGGCCTTTGATATTAGGTACAAAGGGGGTGACTGCCCTGGTAGTATATAGCCCCCCTGTTGCTCCCCCAGTAGTGTATAGCCCCCCCTGTGCGCTCTCCTTCAGTAGTATATAACCCCCTGTTGCTCCCCCAGTAGTATATAGCCCCCTGTGCGCTCTCCCCCTGTAGTATATAGCACCCTGTGAGCTCCCCCCAGTAGTATATAGCCTCCCCGTGCGCTCTCCCCCTGTAGAATATAGCCCCCTGTGAGCTCCCCCCAGTAGTATATAGCCCCCCTGTGCGCTCTCCCCCTGTACGCTGTCCCCCAGTAGTATATAGCCCCCTGTGAGCTCCCCCCAGTAGTATATAGCCCCCCTGTGCTCTCCCCCTGTAGTATATAGCCCCCTGTGAGCTCCCCCCAGTAGTATATAGCCCCCGTGAGCTCCCCCCAGTAGTATATAGCCCCCGTGAGCTCCCCCCAAGTAGTATATAGCCCCCCTGTGAGCTCCCCCCTGTAGTATATAGCCCCCTGTGAGCTCCCCCTGTAGTATATAGCCCCCCCATGCGCTGTCCCCCTGTAGTATATAGCCCCCTGTGAGCTCCCCCCAGTAGTATATAGCGCCCCTGTGCTCTCCCCCCAGTAGTATATAGCCCCCCTTGTGCTTTTCCCCTGTAGTATATAGCCCCCTGTGAGGTCCCCCCTGTAGTATATAGCCCCATGTGCGCTCCCCCCAGTAGTATATAGCCCCCTAAGTAGTATATAGCCCCCTGTGAGGTCCCCCCTGTAGTATATAGTCCACCTGTGCGCTCTCCCCTTGTAGATGCCCCCCAGACCGAAAAAAAAAAATAACAAAAACAACTCACCTAGCACCTCGTTCCCCGCTGCGGCTGTCTTCTTCTCTTCCCGTCGGTCCGGCCCCTGGCTGATACGCGCTCTGTAGGGATGTCCCGGGGATTCCCCAGCAGAGCGCGCATCAGTGACCTCAGCGTACGCCGCCGGCCTGCACTTCCGGGAAGGACAGGCCGGCAGCGTACACTGAGGTCTGTGGTGCGCGCTCTGCTGGGGAATCCCCGGGACATCCCTACAGAGCGCGTATCAGCCGGGGGCCGGACCAACACTGCCCCCAGCCCCACAGGCGTACTGACATCTAAGGACAGTACGCCTATGGGGCGGGAGGCAGTGCGGTGGGGAGCGGGACGGACCGGATCCGGGGCAGTTAGGAGGTCTGACCAGGGGTCCGGACAGCTGGCCTCCGCGGTCCGGGTTCGGACCGCGGTCCGCCAGTTGAGGACCCCTGCTGTACAGTAATGGAGAGGATGGGAAACACAAGGGCTGACAGAGACTGCAGGGAGTATGAAGGAATGAGCAGCGCAGATGTGGGCACATACATGCAGCGCTCTCTGTCCGGGGAGAGAGGGGTTACAGCTATGGAGAGATTACCTATACAGTCCTGTCCCCTGATGCAAACCCCAGCCTGAAGTGGATCTGCTATGATTTGGAAGGTGAGGAAGGCTTCCTGGGTCAGAGTACAGGGCTGTAGACCCTGCTATACAGGCCATGCCCCTCCCCCACTCCCCCTCCTACCCAGTACAGGGAGCTCTTAAAGGGGTAGTGCACCAAAAAAAAAAATTTCTTTCAAATCAACTGCTGCCATGAAGTGCCAGAGATTTGTAATTTACTTCTATTAAAAAATCTCAAGCCTTCCAGTACTTATCAGCTGCTGTATGCCCAGCAGGAAGTGGTATTATTTCCAGTCTGGAGAGCAGGAGAGGTTTTCTATGGGGATTTGCTCCTTCTCTGGACAGTTCCTGACATGGACAGAGGAAGCAACAGAGAGCACTGTGTCAGACAGAAAAAAAAACACCACTTCCTGCTGGACACACAGCAGCTGATAAGTACTGGAAGGCTTGAGATTTTTTAATAGAAGTAAATTACAAATCTCTGGCACTTCATGGCAGCAGTTGATTTAAAAGAAAAAAAATATTGGTGCACTACCCCTTTAAACCAAAGCAATGCTCTTACACCAAGTGACCATTTTACAGGGAGCTCTTAAACCAAAACGCTCTCAAACCAAGTTACTCTTAAACACACACTTGTGTGTGTGTGTGTGTGTGTGTGTGTGTGTGTATATATATATATATATATATATATATATATATATATATATATATATATATATATAGCATACAGTGGCGTCCATGTTTCAGGGCACAAAATGGCCAGGTATGGCTACTTGATTGACATCTTTCCCCGCTTTTTTTGCAGAGATTAGAGGACAGCTCTGGGGATCTGGTCAGCGATGATGATCTGTCAAAATCTAGAAGAAAGAAAACTAAAACTGTGACGTATGAAAAGGCTGGAGAACATAATGCAGATCCCTGTGAGGAGGAGGAACCAATAAGGCTGGATGTCTCCTCCAGGTAACTTCTCCTCCTCTTGTATTAGAGTTTGGTTTATCCAGGTGTCTGTATGTGACAGACATACCTGATCCTCAGCACCCCGTGCCCACTAGGGAGCTATTAGCAGGTTTGATGCCTCTAACCTGCAGATAGTTCCCCTTTAAAGGTGTCAACATCCTAAATGCATCTCCAACCAATCACACCACCATGTTGCCTATTGGTCATGTAATGCATCAATACCATTGTGTGTGGACCCTGCATATATCTGGGCACCATGGTTTGCCCAAACAGCAGATAGGTTGGGATGCCTGATGTCAGCTACCTGCTGATCAGGCATTGAGGGCCTGTCCTGAAGATAGGCCTTCAATATCTGACATTGGAGAGCAACTTTAATCTCATGTGTATAGGAAGCCTGACAAAACTCACATTGACTTTAGGTAAATCTGACTTGTTTTATCATCGTACAGAAAGTACAGATCTCCGGAGCGATCCAGTAAAGTTGGGACAAAACCAGAGACTATTGACCTCAGTGTTGACCGTATTGCACAGTTGGGTAGTATGCACGCGGCGCGGGTCATCGTGGAATCTTTAAAGATTAAACCAGAGAGAAACCAGGTGACATCCAGCAAAGGGAAACCACCGCGACTGGCATCAGCCATGAAACGGTGAGTGCTATAACCATCGTCATGGAACATGTCACCTGGCAGTGATGATCTCTACCCTAAAGGTGCGGTCACACCCAACAGTTTTGCTGCAGTTTTGACAGAACCTGAACCTTGTCTCCATAGGAGCCCTGACTCTTTAGAAATGGCTGCTATCAACTAAGATTATACTTGTTGTTGCCATCTGTAATGTCCGTCTCTTTTCTTCTGGCAGAACCTTTTTTGTGGAGTTCCATTTTCCAGTGTCCTCCAAGAACAAAGCAGGAGAATTAACGGTGGCCACGGAAATAACACGACTGGTGTCCAGCAAGATAGTAAATGGAGGTAAGTGGTCTGTGTTCCTGCAGCCGCAGAAGTATTGGGGTACAGGACAGATGCGGCCTACGAGTGCACAGTCATCCATGCCTACTAACATACAGCTTTTTCTGCCCAAAAGGATTAACCACAATTTTGGAATGCATGATGGGAATTTATTTTGTGTGTTTCTGACACACAAGCAACCACTCCTAGCATGCCATTGGGTTGCTGACTGGGATTTGTTGTAACTCCTTAGCAGCTGGTCAGCAAACCTTACCTTGGTGTAGCCATATAACTATACAGTTCATAATTTCACTTTCTTTGTCGCAGTGGTGAAATTCCAGCAAAGATTTGTGTTTCCGATCTTATTCCATGGACCAATGATTCAGCACTGGTGGGACACCGGCCTGACCTTCCGGATCTTCATGAGGAAGAGCACCCAGAAAAAGGTACTGATCCCCCAATGCCACACGTCCTGCCTATTCTCATACATAAGAGTTAAGTAGGTTAAGGTTCTCTTCCTATTCCTAAAGTGGCATTATATCGCTAGGATAGGCCATCACGTTGATTGTTGGGAGGTCCAACCAGTAATTATGAGAATGAAGAATATAGAGAGATGATGATGTAGCACAACTCTCCCTTCACAGTTTTTCCCTGTAGCTGTGGACTGCAGACCCTTAATTCTCAGGATCGCTGAGGGCCCCAGTGGTCCCTCCCCCCCCCCCCCATCATAAAGTAATGAAATATCCTATCAATATGTCTTCATTTAATCTTTGTCCATACCTTTTGTCAGTACACCTTCATGTTCTTACACTTCAGTAATACATAATGTGTGTTGCGCTTGTCTCTCCAGCCTGAACCACTCGGCTCTGCCGTTCTGTCCCTTCGCAATGTTCTCCGGTCTCAGGATCTCTCCGTCTCGCAGTCACTCCCAGTGCGTTGCTTGGAGAAGCAGAGGGAACAAGAGGATGTTGGTCCCCTGAAGGTAACGTCTGGGCTGCTAGGATAGGAGGTGCTGTCTGTAGGGTTTAGCGGTGATACATTGTTCCATCTATTGAGCAGGTTGTCATCACCTTTTTCTAATTTCTATGACAGGTGTCAGTAGCCATTGCTGGAGATAGCAGAGAGTTCTCAAACCTCCCAGAGAAGTCTTCTGTAAGAATGGCGGACTCCTCAGCCTCGCTCTCCAGGACCAATATGAGCATCATGGCAGCCGAAGATCAGTCTTACACAGAGGACTCCCCAGAACAGCACCCAGAGCCCCCATCCTCAATCCCACCTGCTAAACAATATGTCCATCATCATACAGAGCCGCCCCAAGCAGCACAGACCCAGCAAGTACTGGAGGCTGAAGAGGAGACTGGTTTACTATTACACATTATCCTCATGGTGCCTGAAGGAAAGGACCTAGTGTGTGACCCAGAGTATTCCTCCATCTGTAATCCCTATCTGAACTGCAGACTGTTCTCTACTCAGGAGGCCACTCGCTCCGCTGTGGTGTGGGGCAGCAACCAGCCCTCGTTCTGCTTCTCTCAGGTATTGGCCGCTGTCCGTTTCCTTTATAAAGGATGTATAAGTCATCTCTAAAACGTCTTTTTATGTCTTTTTTTTTTTTACTGCATACATTAATGTATATGTAAATATAGAAATTTTTTATAACATATATTTTATTCAGGATGTCCCCATTCTCTTTACTTAGACTCCTTGTACTATTTTGATGCAGTTTTTGAAGACAGAACTAGAAGTGAATTCAAGGAAGGAGAAGAAAAAAAAAAAAAAAAAAAAATATATATATATATATATATATATATATATACAGTATATATTTATATATTGCCCTTACGTCACAATCTTCTCCTGACATTGACTCCAAAACGGCATCAAGACATGTAATACACATGTAATAGCAACCTTAAAGGGTTTGTCCACAGGATAGGGGATAAGTGTACGATCAAGGGAGGTCTGATGTAGGGGTCTTCCTTGATCTCAAGATTGTGGTCCTGAGTCTCCCATCAGACTGTTACGTGAATCTGTGTGTGTGCACACCACTTCTCAACTCATTAGGGGAGATTTATGAAAGGGTGTAAATATACACCTGGTGTAAACTGCCCACAGCGGCCAGTCACAGCTCCTCTTATATGTTACCAGTGCTGAAAGCTGAGCTGTGATTGGTTGCTGTGGGCAATTTACACCAGGTGTATATTTACACCCTTTCATAAATCTCCCCCATTGTGTATGCTAGCTGCCAGAAATAGCCAACCTCCCGTGATCATACATGTGCACCAGTATGGCTAAGGTAACACTGCGTTTGTGCAGTCTGTCACTAGTATCCACTGGTATTCTGTCAAAAATTGCTCCCAATGTGTAGGGTGGCATACAGCTGCGGCCCCATTCATTTCAGTGCTCCTTTACATATGTGTATACCAGCAATAAGTGGCCCAAACGTAGTCACCAGCCTAAGATAGTGGTGCAATCCCCTTAAGGGTACGTTCACACTTACCGATCCGCAGCGTATTTTCTGCTGCGAATCCGCAGCAGATCCACAGCAGATTTCATTTAAGTAACTGAACACAGCATCAAATCTGCTGCGGATCCTGTAGGTGTGAACGCACCCTAAATGTTACAAAGCCCTCCAAAAATCCTGTCTGAAATAAAACCGTAATTACGGTACTAGACTGGGAGGAGGGGGATGCAGCTGCAGCAGTGTTTCATTGTGAGTGTGAACTGCATGCTGGGAGATCACATCAGGGAGAGATCAATCACGCTGCTGGATATGGGGAGCTGTTTGTTGGGTCCTCACATTTTACAGCAGATTTAGCTATCCTTTGACATGAAGGGCACATCTGAACTATGATACTTTTCTGGTCTCTGCAGACTTTTAGCGGTTTCTGCTCTCCTTCTGCAGGTTGCTCCGGTCACTCTGACAAGTAGACTCCTTGAGAGAATGAAGAATAACGTGATGATTATTGAAGTCTGGAATAAAGTCCCCGACCCAAGTACGGACCAGCTCCTGGGCCTGGCAAAACTCCCCCTGCATCAGTTCTACATGTCCTTCAGGTAAGGGCGCAGTATCATGTCATTCTGCTGGATAGTATAGTATATGGACCCTTAGTGTACAGCTACATGAAGAATGACTGTGCAGGACTTAAAGGGGTAGTTCACCCCCACATTTTTTTTACAAATCAACTGGTGCCAGAGATTTGTAATTTACTTCTATTAAAAAAATCTCCAGTCTTCCAGTACTTATCAGCTGCTGTGTGTCCTGCAGGAAGTGGTGTATTCTGTCCAGTCTGACACAATTCTCTCTGCTGCCACCTCTGTTCATGTCAGGAACTGTCCAGAGTAGCAGCAAATTTAGAAAACCTCTCCTGCTCTCCAGACTGGAAAGGATACACCACTTGCTGCAGAACATACAGCAGCTAATAAGTACTGGAAGACTAGAGATTTTTTAAATTACAAATCTCTGGCACTTTCTGGCATCTGTTGATTTGAAAGTATTTTTTTTTTTTTGTTGTGAAATACCCCTTTAAACTACTGTATTCATCTCCCATCTTTGTTTCATAGTGATCTCTGAGCGGTGGCGGCTTTAGATTCCTTTGGTCTCACAACTTATTTCCTTTTACACAGTGATCCAAAGATTTGCCGTCTTCTGCTCCAAGCCCAATACCCGGTGGTTGCGGTGGACGGACTCCTCCCAGTTGTTGATGTTTTCAGCGGTTGTGAACGTGGCCGACTGAAGGTTCTGCTCGCCATGGGGTCAGGAGACCAAGTGGTGGCTCTACAGAGACTGAAAAACGAGGAGAGGACGTCTGCAGCGCCAACGCAGAGACCAGCGCATTTCCTGGACCCGCCGCAGCCATCACTAGAGGTATCTGATATACTGACACCGGACTGACCTCTCACTGGGGTGACCACATGTTTTACCTTGTGATCTTATTTGTCGTCTGTTCTTTCAGGTGTCCCGGAGCTCAGAGAGCAGCACTGATCATGTGTTTGATATACATGTGGAAAACATGAAGGGTCTCGCTCCTCTGCAGTCCACGGTGTGGGGGGAGGCCGACTGCTTTGTACAGTATTTCTTCCCAGCACATTCTTCAGTATCCAGCCTGGGTTCGGAGCTGCCCGAGCGAGGTACAACGCCTTGTCATGGAGACTATTGTCCTAGCAGAAGGGTTTCTATAGAAATTCGTAAATAGTCTTTCCCTCGCTGTGTATTTCAGGCCTGAGTCTGAAGCCTGTCCGTACAGCGACCACCCTCTGTGTACCAGATCCCGTCTTCAATGATCGTCAGAGCCACTCCTTGGTCGCCCCATCGGATACACCGGTTCAGAGGCTGCTGCTCGCTGCATTCTCCATGCAGGGCTTCTCTGCAGGAGGGGGGATGACCTTCGAGATCTGGTGCCGGTAAGATACTTTAAATTATAATGGGGGATGGTCTGTGGAACGTAAGAGCCCACATGCTACATGGGTGATAAGTATGAGAACCTGCTGTGTTCTGAGGTGTCCATGATTTGGGACCCCAGACATAATGATGTTTCCTGCATTATACATGATAAGTTGCTATTTAACCCCTTAGAGGTTATCCAGCAGATATAACCAATACTAGATCGGCAGGGTCCAGCTCCCGGCACCACCACCAAACAGAAGGGTCGGTGCAAGGTACTGAACCATTGTTCTGTTTACTTGATGATGGGACAATGCTGTACCACCTTGTGCCATCTCCACTAATAGTATAGCAGAGCTCCCGGAAGTCAGATCCAGAATTTTACACTTGCCGATATTTTACACTGCATTACTATTGTATTGTCTTGTACTAGGTCTGTCAGTGTAATGCTAACAGGATTCCTATTAGAGACAGGGTCTAAAATTTATATATATATATGGCAGACCTGGTGGCCTTCATAGATGATACCCCATTTTTGGGGTGACTGAGGACACTCCCTCCTTTAGATGCCACTGTGGCTATTGCCTGCAGCATCTAAGGGGTTGAGTGGCTGGGACTAGCTCTGATCCTGGCCATTGCAGCAGGGGTGTCAGCTGTACGGTAGAACTGACGCTCACTGGTGATGAAGTGGAAGAGTTATACTAAAGGAGTTGTTCCACCAACATCACACATCCCCTTATCACTAGCGCCGTCCTATGAATAGCGGTGAGACGGCACCATACATGTACAGAGCAGGACTGGAAGGAGCTAAAGGTCTCCATCTTGTGTATCTATGGCAAATACATAACTGGGTCAGTAGCATGTCCTATTGACCATATGTTATAAAGCGTGTGAATCACCAAGCTGAGCTTATATTCTTCTCCTCTAGTTATTATTACCCCAATGTCAGGGACCAGCTTGTGGCCCGAGCCCTGCTCCCCCTGTCCCGCCTGTGTGCCATGGTGACCATGCACCATCGAGAAGAAGTGGGGATCCAGGCGTTCTGTCTTCCGCTTACTCCAGTGAATGAGACCCCAGCAGACAAGCATCCGCCATCCTCAGGTGAGCGGCACATAGTCACTGCTGTAGGAACCATGTGACTTAAAGCCAGGAGGTAACACATGACATCACCTTCTCCCTAGGTTTATTGAATGTAAACGTGACTTATAGACGTTCCATCAGAAACCCGGTGGGGATGTTGGCTACTCGCATGGCTTCTATATCTGTTCAGATCCACAGGGTGTCGGGTCTGCAGGCGGCTGGCAGGTAATCCCCGCACAGTGACCCCCCCCCCTAGACCTGCTCCTCCAGGCCTTATATCCTATCAGCTTTATCCTCTTATATCCTTCAGCTCTATCCTCTTATATCCCATCAGCTCTAACCTCTTATATCCTGTCAGGATCCTGGCACAGCAGGACCCTTCTTTCCAGTACAGCGCAGAGGTCGGGGTGAACGCTTTTGTCATCATCCGCCCCTCCTTCCTGCCGGAGATTGAGGTTCGCAGCACTCGGACTATCGCTCGCACCTTCTGTCCGGAGTTTGATCATCACTCGGAGTTTCCCTGTAATCTGGTGTCACAGAGGAGCAGCGGAGAAGCCTGCAGCCTGGCTGAGATCCTTCACTCCTCTGAGATAGTGTTTTCCATCCATCACCAGAGTGTCACATCCGGTAAGAATCCTCAATACTTCAGGGTTCTTTTCTTACTTTTTAGGTCCTCTGCACATAGTCATTGACTTGAGCTTTACAGCACTGTCTATTGGAGTCTGGTTTTCTAGTGTGCTTCCCATCACCTCCTCCATGCTTTATACTGCAGCTTTACTCCATTGTCTATTGGAGTCTGACATAGTGTGAATTATTGTGCTTCTCTCTTCCTCCCCCATGCTTTACACTGCTGCTCTCCTCTGTTAGGGCACACCTATGATCAGTGACTCCAGTTATATCATTGTCTATTGGAGTTTGAAGTAGTCTAACTAGACTCCCTGCCTTTTCATGATCTCAGGCTGCCTCCATTTACTTCCTCCATGCTTTACACTGCAGCTCTGCACATCTGTGATCAGTGACTCCAGCTATACTGCACTGTCTAATGGAGTCTAAACCATTGTGGTTCTCTCTACCTCCCCCGTGCTTTACACTGCAGCTCTGCACATATGTGATCAGCTTTACTGCACCATCTAATGGAGTCTGAACCATTGTGGTTCTCTCTACCTCCCCCGTGCTTTACACTGCAGCTCTGCACATCTGTGATCAGTGACTTCAGTTTTGCTACATTCAGTGATCAGTCTTAAATCCACTTCTTGCCTCATCCCTCTTGCTTTACCCTACAGCTTTGATCTATGACCCCTGCATTGCACATTTGTAGTATCTTTCCTGCCTCATCTGTTGCGTCCACCATGCTTTACACTACGGTTTTGCCCTACTATGGCCTTACCTGGCCGTCACATATAAGCACATATTCAGCAGTGAGCATTGGGTCCTGGATTTGTTATCCACCAGGAGTACAGTTCAGTAATGTCAGGGGTAAATATATAGACCGGAGGGCATGCACGATAGGATATTATTGTAATGTGTTGTCCACAGCGAGTTCTAGCAGGGCTCAGCCGGGACGGGACCATCCGCTGGGAGTGGTGAGAATCCCAACCAGAGATCTGCTGACCAAGAGATCAGGTAACGTGATCCGGTTGTATCTGTGTACGCTTACCGCTCCTGTGACCTTTGGCCTGGGACCACCTTACACTTGTGTTTCCTCTCTTAGGAATCTCTGGCTGGTATCCAGTCATGGTTTCTGAAGACGCCACGCTTCCCAGGACGGCAGGGGTCTTGGACAATGTTGTAGGAGGCCTGGAGCTGTCTATCAGTTTTGCTCATCATTCAGACAGAGAACGTGTCCTGGAGGTCGCTCGGGGTCTGGGGTGGACGGTGGATGAAGACGGTGACAGAACCCAGGAGGATGAATTGGTCAATCTCTCGGTTACTATCCCCAAGGTCTGGCTTCCTGTACACTGCCTGCTGATGGCCGGACACAAGCACCTCCACAAGAGCACGTACTGCTACCTGAGGTACAAGCTGTACGATAAGGACGCTGTCTGCTCCACGCTAAAGAGGCCGACCTTGTCTGAGGATGGCCAGCGGGCCATGGTGGTGTGTGAGCAAAGAAGGACCGTGGAACTGATGAAACATCAGCCGCTTGTGTGGTATCTGCGGGAAGAGAAGCTGGAGATTCAGATCTGGCGTTCCTACGGGAGGGACACCAGTGGGCCAAGGCCTCAAGACACTGACCGTCTTCTTGGCTGCGCCTATGTGGACCTTGCTGGCCTGTCGGAGAACACCTCGCGAACCCTCTCAGTCAGTGGTATGTGATGCATCATAGTTCATATCAGTAGGCACCTATAGAGGGTCTGCACTTGCCCATTACAGCCCCACTAAAGTCTATGGATGTTCATTCAAACCAAAAGCCAATGCACTGTATCACCGATTTTTCTGATATTTCAGGTGTATATCCCCTCTTTAAGCACAACGCTCCGAACCTGTGGGGGGCAGCAGTGAGAGTTCACCTGTCCTTGAGCTCTGCCTATCACCCGTCACTGAGCGCCAGGTACCCGAGCTCTCCTGAGGATGATGAGAGCCTTACCGAGGACTATGAGGCGCTGGAGGTCTCCAGGGATGAATCTGATGGGAAACAAGACAATCTCATTCAGTGTAAGAGGAAAGAGCAGGCGGATAAACCCCAAGAGAGTCCCGGCAGTGAGACTGGGGCCGTGGAGGTGGAGAACACATTCACTGTGAATATAGTGGTGGAGCGGGCCATGCATCTCAGCCTGAAAGGTAAATGTCCAGAATGGATCTAGTAACACGCAAAAAGCACACACATATATATATATATATATATATATACATATATACATACATACTGATCTCTATTCCATGACAGGCAGTCCTCTGACGGAGAGAGCCGTGTCCGTCCCCAGCTGTTGTGTGTCTTTCCCTGTAGCCGGATCGACAGCCCCTGTAACCACCCCCATAGTTGACAACACGGACTCCCCAACCTGGAACTTCCAACACCAAGCAAGGTAGGTCTGGGCTTAAAGGTTTTTTTTTTGTTTGTTTTTGTTCTGTCTGCAAGGAAAGCAGCAAAGCTGTTTTGTTTTGTGTTTGTTTTTTTTACCCCCCTCACATGTCAAAAGCTTTATTTGGTGGCAGGGGCGTAGCTAATGTCTCTTGGGCCCTGGTGCAAGAGGTCAACTTGGGCCCCCCCCCCCCTTTCTCGATGCTATTGGTAGATATATATCTCAAGACTGATATTACCAATAATACCAGTATACAGGAAATATTATCACCGTACATATTACCGCCATACTGTTACTAAACAAATCCTGTTTACTGAGACCCATATTACCAGTACACAAGGGGAAATATTACTGCCACACCACAACCATCACCACCATATTGTTACTGACCAAATCCAGTATACTAAATCCAATAAAACACAGTACCAGATAACAACAAATAATACCACCACATACTGACTAACACCACTGCTGCTACTGACTAATACCACCACATACTGACTAACACCACTGCTGCTACTGACTAATACCACCACATACTGACTAACACCACCACTGCTACTGAATATAATCCTCTGTACATAGACCAATATCACCTCATCCAGTCATATA